>NC_045437.1:120759551-121059551 GCF_002776525.5 Piliocolobus tephrosceles | reverse complement strand
GCACTTTTCCCTCATTAAAGGTGGCTTCTAAGGGCTATATTATATTTCATCATATGGATTCATTTATCCAATTCACTGTAAACATTTAGGCTGTTTCTAATTTTTTATTATTGCAAATCATACAGCATTGAGCATCTATGTACATAAATCTTTATGTGCACATCTGATAACTTCTTCAGGACAAATTCCTAGAAGTGGAATTACTGGATCAAGAGTTACACTAGTTTTGAAGAACCTTGATACATATTGCCCTGTTTCTTGCTATGACTGTGCACACACAGGTATGGCACAGTCATAAGTCAAATATCCTTTCTTCCTACCTCTATTTTCTTGCCTTGGTTAAATCCTTCTCATACGTCCATACTCAGCCTGCCTTACCCTATCTTTCCAGACTGGTTTATGCGTCCCTTTGTCTACACTCCTGCAGCTCTTGCCCATCCCTCTTATGTTGCGTTTAGCATGCTATGTTGCACTTGCTGATTTACATATACATCTACCTGGCTGGACTAGAAACACCATAAGGGTAGAATAATCTCTATAGTCCTGGCACCTGGTGCAAGATGGATGCTAAGTCCATTTGTGTTGCTATAAAGGAATACCCGAGGCTAGCTAAGTTATAAAGACAAGAGACTTACTGGCTGACAGTTCTGCAGGTATGGCACCAGCATCTGCTTCTGATGAGGGCTTCAGGCTGCTTTCACTCACAGCAGAAGGAGAAGGGGAACCATTATGTGCAGAGACCACAGAGATCACATGGCGAGAGAGGAAGCAAGAGGGTGGGGGAGGGGCCAGGATCTTTTTAACAAACAGCTGTCATGGGAGCTAACAGGGTGAGAATTCACTCCCATGAAAATGGCACCAAGCTATTCATGAGGGATCTGCCTCCATGAACCAAACACCTCCCACTAGGCCCCACCTCCCAACATTGCCACCCTGGGGATCAGATTTCCACATGAGGTTCAGAGGTGTCAAACATCCAAACTACAGCAGATGCTCAATGGATTGTTGGAGTAAGTGCAAAGCAGGCATGTGTGTGGGCTGGCACCAGATGGGAGTGTATACAGTGCACAACCCTGCTTCTGTGAATCGCCTCTGTCATAACCACTCTGGGTAATGTACTCTGGGGCAATGCTGTCTGTCCTTCCACTGACCTCTGAGCCACTGAAAATGCTGGTCCAGGAGTATTATTTCATCTCTCACAGAAGGCTGACCGACCTGCAAGATTGAGGAAAATAACCTAAAGGCTAGTTTAGTAGAAGCCAAGACTCTTAACAATCTTGACTCCTGGTCAGAGGTGCCAGGAGAAAAGGGCCCTGAATGGCCCACAGCAGGCCATTAGTGAGATCACAGGTTCTTTTTTTTTTTTTTTTTTTTTTTTTTTTTGAGGCGGAGTCTCGCTCTGTCGCCCGGACTGGAGTGCAGTGGCCGGATCTCAGCTCACTGCAAGCTCTGCCTCCCGGGTTTATGCCATTCTCCTGCCTCAGCCTCCGGAGTAGCTGGGACTACAGGCGCCCGCCACCTCGCCCGGCTAGTTTTTTTTTTTTTTGTATTTTTAGTAGAGACGGGGTTTCACCATGTTAGCCAGGATGGTCTCGATCTCCTGACCTCGTGATCCGCCCGTCTCGGCCTCCCAAAGTGCTGGGATTACAGGCTTGAGCCACCGCGCCCGGCAGATCACAGGTTCTTAACGTTGAAAGGAAACTAAGAGACTACCTTGGATTACAGCTTAGCATACCAAGCCCTAGAAAACTACAGATAGCAATAATTATACCATAGTGGTGTTGTAAGAACTTAAAAAACAAAGAATTTTAAGTCCCTGTAAATATCTGATAGGTAATATTTGCTCAACCAATGGGATTCATTCATTCATTCATTCAATTGTCTGTTTAGCTAATATTTACTGAGTGTCTCTTATGTGCCACGGTCCAACAGCTAACATATGACAGTGCTCACATCTGGTGTAACCTGTTCTGGGAAATGATAAAAAGACAACTGAGATGAAATGGAGCAATATCCTTTTGATCATCGTGGGGTCTGTGTTTTCTCATTAATGGAGGATGCTTCCCTCCTCCAAGCTGAAAAGCTAGCCATTCATTACATTCTACCAGCTGCCACCTACAGCTGGTACAGAAATGTAAGGGGGGCAGCTTGCTATTCCAGAAACAGCAGGCGCCCCTGAGTCACACAGACCTAGGTCTGAATCTTAGGTCCATCAGTTACTACTTCTGTGACTGTGGGAAAGTCACTTTGCCTCTCTGGGTCATGGCTTCCTCATCTGCAGCACAGGGCTATTTGGCATAGATTTGTGGAAAGCAGGCCAAGCACAGTGGCTCACGCCTGTAATTCCAGCATTTTGGGAGGCCAAGGTGGGTGGATCACCTGAGGTCAGGAGTTCTAGACCAGCCTAACCAAAATGGTGAAACCCATCTCTACTAAAAATACAAAAAATTAGCCAGGCATGGTGGCACACGCCTGTAATCTCAGCTACTTGGGAGGCTGAGGCAGGAGAATCACTTGAACCCTGGAGGTGGAAGTTGCAGTGAATTGAGATCATGCCATTGCACTCCAGCCTGGGCAACAAGAGTGAAATTCCATCTCAAAAAAAAAAAAAATGATTTGTGGAAAGCAGAATAATCACTCCCTAAATATGTCTACACCCTAATCCCCAGAACTTATGAATATGTTATCTTACATGGCAAAAGGGATGTTGCAGCTATGTTAGCACTTTGAGATGAAGATATAATCTTGCATCATCCAGGAGGGCCAATCTAGTTATACGAACCTTAAGAGCTGAGAACATTTCCCAGCTGTAGTCCTAGAGTGTGGCAATGAAAGCAAGTATGGAGAGATAGTAGCATGAAGAGGACTTGACCCACTGTGGCTGGCTTTGAAGATCAAGGAGCCACAAGACTAGCAATTCAGGCTGTCTCTAGAAGCTGTAAAAGAGAAGGAAATTGGTTCTTGCCTAGAGTCTCCAGTGCATCCCTGCTGATAACCTTGATTTTAGCCCAGTGAGACCTGTGTTGGACTCTTGACCTAAAGACAAATTTGTGTTGTTTTAAGCCACTAAGTTAGTGGTAATTTGTTACAGCAGCAATAGAAGACTCATACAACTTTATGTGATTGTTGTAAGTTTCCAAAGAGAATATGTGTAGGAGGCCTGCTACACATCTTTAATTATGTAAATAAACTCTATGGTTATCCAGGCCCTTAGTGAGCTTATGACAGCCTTTGCCTGCCTGCTTCATGACTACTCTACCCAGAACAAAGGCTTCTTGAAGGAGAGCAGGAAATAATTATTGAAGAGAAATGCTGTTTGTATTCAAATGTCTCAGAATAAGGGAAGCAAAGGAACAGATAAACAAGAGTCTCTTAATTACAGACGATGGATGTGTGCTTGGCCTCTGCTCTCTGCCTTCCATTTCTCACCATGTCACTGAATCAGCAGCAGCAGCTGGCATGAGCTTCTCTCCCTGCAGCCAACCAAGAGCCTGGCTCACAGCCCCAGGCTCCACCTTTCCCTCCGAGGACACACATCTCCCATCACCTCACCGGAGGTGGGCTCCGTAATGGCTTCTTAAGCTTCAGCACACACATGGGCCAATTACCTAGCCCTGGGTTCAGGTTTTGGTGCTGCCATGACTTCATTATGTGGCCTTGGGTAATCACTGCACCTCTTTCTGTCCTGAATTTCCCTCTTGAGAATTAAGGGTAACTCCTTTATATGGTTGGTCAGTGCATGAAAACAGATAAATTTGCTACTTGCTTTAATATAGTGCCTGTCATATAGATGTTGCCAGTAAATGGATTCATTTGCCCAAGAATATAAAAGTAGTACTAAACAAATAATATGTATGTATACACAAGCAAGAAATATATATTACATAAAATATATCTATATTGTTATATATAAATATCACAAATAGAAAATATGGATATATATAAATATAAGAAATGAGAAATAAGATCTAGGACTTATATTTAAATTTTTCACAGTCCAGTGGGGACAAGATGGGTAAAATAGGCAATTATAAGGTAATGTAGTAAGTGCTCAAACAGGAGAAAGTACCCAGTATTGTGGCTTCCGAGAGGAGAGGCAACTAAATCCAGTTCGAGTGAAGTTTGGGTGAAGTCACTTCTAAACTGAATCTTTCAGGATTAACAGGGATTGAGTGGGTAAAAGACAGAAGAAGTAAATAGTATATGCAGAGGAGACAGCAAGTACAAAGCCCTAAGTCTATGGAGAATACTAGAAAGAAATCAAGAAATGGACATAATTTAATATTGCAGTGTTGATAGAGAAGAAAGAATAAAATAGGTACTTATTGATGTCACTGTTCGATATGGGTACGACTATTATTATTAGATGTGTCAGACAAAACACATCTTTACAGTATGCATAGTCTAATTTCCTCCTTTACCCACCAAAGAAAATTCTGGTTGCCACCCAACCCTTTCCCTTGCCTTTGCTTCCTGAGACTTAATGGTAAGATTGAGGTAATCAGTGAAGCAGAGACACGCTGAAAGAGGAAGGGTAATTCACCAGAAGGATAAGAACCTAAGGGGAGAGAAAGATCAGTGGTAAGGAACAAAAGTAGTCCAGTTCTTGCATTTTTTTAAGAAGCTGTATGGGTGGGCATGGTGGCTAATACCTATAATCCCAGTGCTTTGGGAGGCTGAGGCAGGAAGACAGCCTGAGCCCAGGAGTTTAAGACCAGTCTGGGCAACATAGCAAGACTCTGTCTCCAAAAGAATTTTGTTTTTAAATTGGCCAGGCATGCTTCTTTGCGCCTATAGTCCCAGCTACTTGGGAGGCTGAGGCTGGAGGATCATTTGAGCCCAGGCGTTCATTGCTGTAGTAAGCTATGATCTTGCCACTGTATCCCAGCCTGGGCCACAGCATGAGACTCTGTAAATAAATAATAAAAAGTAAAATAAAATAAAATAAAGTAAAAAGCTGTAGTAAAGATTCAAATTAGTTTCAACATTTCCATCTGTTCTTTGAATTTGATTCCATGCCAAGAGTGGACTTTGCAGAGCCCGGTTTTAAATAGCTTTCACTTCTATAAATAAATCTGAACCTTCTCTAGCCATACAATTTTATTAATTGTTCCTTTAGAGACAGGTTAGAGAAATACCTATCTCTAACCCTTTACTGATGTAGTGTGTCCTACCTGGAATGTTTTCCCTACTTACATAAATCCCTCCCATTCTTTAAGGCCTAGTTCAGGCTCCCCATGGGCTCTGTGAAACCTGCCTCTTCGATGAATTTAATGCATTTGTCTCTGTATCATGGACTTAGTACTTATCTTCCAAAAATCTTCATAAGATCAAAGGAAAACATAGAGGAAAATGCATCTAAACAATTATTTACAACCATCCCTTCTAATTCTTTACCGTAGGTATATATAGATAATCAGTAATATAATCACAGTAGAAATTCTGATTTCATCTCCTAACCTTCTGCCTTACAATGTTAGTGACTTTTTATGTCTATGTCTAGAGTGCATATCCCTCTATGTTTCTGGCTTTTACATCTCATGGGACCATATAAGGTTATAATCTTAAATCCTTAGGAAAAAGCAATATCTCAAGTAGAGATAATGCCCAATAAATGTTCAGTGCTCCCTTGAGTAGCTTTTTCTTTTCTTTCAAATCTACCCAGCAACTTTACAAAGGTCACCGACTCAATCACCTCTAGGAGCCAAGCATATTTTAGAAATGAATCAAACAGTAAGGCGATACGGACAGATTCAGTAATGTGCTGGAATGATTGTTCATCGCTTGCAAGAGCTGGTCATTATCAGGTCATTATCAGCTGGGGCGTCAGGAACTTTGTGAGTCAGTTTAAACAAACCTTTTATTAACTTACCATTAAATAAATTATATTATAAATAAATTACATATATTAAATAAATAATATTATAAATAAATTACATTAAAAACAAAGATAATAAATACTCAAAAGTCACCACTTCCTAATTATTTTACTAAATGTTGCTCTGAAGGTCATTTGTGTCTACTGTATCTGTATGATGGACATGCTGTATGATGCTGTATAACCCTTCATGTGTCTTCCCAGTTCCTCATTCAGGGATATCACTTGGTAGATTGAAGCTGGCTATGGTGGGAGTATGTACATTATGGAAAATGGTAAATATCATGAATCTGGGTGTGGTTTATAGTTTTTTTGATTCTCTAGACTCAAGAGAGTGATGAAGAAAATGTCATGAATGAAGATACAACTTAAAATTGTCTTATGTGTACAGTTGTTACATTCCAAACAACACAAAAAATACTGAGAGAATGTTCTTCTAGCATTCAAAAACCATCATGTGATTCAGCATAGAAGTTATGTCACTGAAGAACAAGTGAAGTCCTTCGATGCTGGATACACGACAGGATGCCCAGTTAAATCTGAATTTCAAATAACCAATATTTTTAGTATAAGTATATCCCAAATATTGTTCAGAGCACACTCATACTAAAAATTTAGTTGTTCATCTACAATTCAAATGTGGAGTTCCCTTTATATTTATTTGCTAAATCTGGCAATCCTAGACATATATCTTTACTGTTTCATTTTCATCGTATTTGTTAACATAACCAAAAGCATCAGCAGTCATATTGGAATTATGCTTGTTTGTCAGTTGTAACCAAAGGTCGTCTGTGGATATAAAAGTTTGATAGCAATCATCAAAATAATTCCACAAGAATCAACTGGCTATATGAGAATTGCAATAAAGAGTATTTTATATGGCATTGTTTATAAATTTCTTGCAACATATACTTTGTATCAGTAAAATGTATAATAAACTTACATGTGTATGCCTATGTGTATATATACATACTTTTTCATTTTTGGAGAGTTGGTCATTAAATATTTATCAGCAAACCACTGGAGACAGTGAGAGAGTGGTACACCACCTCTTCAGAATGCATACAAATTCACTTTTCTAAACACTGTTCTTCCAAACCAAACTTTCTCACCTATTGTCTTCCAACTGTTCTTTTGCTATGCTAGACCTAGGACAGGTCAAAGTCAGGGCCCCATTGAGTAATAATGACCAAGCTTGCACTGTTGAGAAATCAAGCATCTCCAAAGCATCCGAGCACAAACAACTGAAATAAGTTTTATCTCTGCTTAAAGGCTAAGTTTAAAAATAATAAAGGGAGGAAGAGGATCATTCCTCTCCAATCCCCACCCACCCCCTTTGTGAGCCTAATTCCATCATCTGAACTATTAAACATTCACTCCCATCTCCACCCAATTACCCACCCAAGCTGAGAGGCATCTCTGGGTGCCACCAGGCTCTGACATATGGGACTCATAACCATGAGCAGATAGTATCCCCATTCTTGCCAGAGTAGTGCTACATCTTGGAAAGATTGATGCAGTTGCAAGACTGCCCAGTTATGCTTCTGCTACTATTCTTTCTGACTAGAGGCCACATGGACCATGATTAGGGCAGCCATGGGGCCCAAGAGGTCCATGGAATGAAGAGTTCTTCTCAATTACAGTTAAATGCATGAAGAGCAGGAAGCACATCAATGAGGCAACATCTTTAGGTCGTCCCATCCCCAGAGAGGCAGATTGGCAAGGGCAGAAAGGAAGACAGGCTGGGACTCCAATCCAGATGCCTGGAGCCAGGGGCTCCAGACAGGCTGGGTTTCCACATTCCAGGGCTTAGCTCCGCTCCCACTTGGTTCTCATGCCACACACTTGCTTTGTGTTAGCAACAAGAAAGAATCCACAAACTTTGGAGCAATGCATACTCTTTTGCTTATTTTATGCTCACTCTGCCTTTCTCTCCTCTCCCCACCCTGTCTTCAGAATGAGCAAAGACATAACAGAAAAACATGTAAGAACAGAATCTCAAGTTTTAAGTAGGGAAAAGAAATTAGTAGAAGCTTGGCCCTAAATGTAGGACATTAAACTTCTTATTTGGGTGTAATTATAATATTGTACATAGTATTAAACACTCCCATGGATATATTCCCAACTCTAAATCTCTGTTCTAGGCCAGCATTTCCCAAAGTGTGTTCAGATAGCTGTTTGTGCATATTTTATGGAAAAATGGAGGAACAGTTCCATAGTCAAATAAGTTTGGAATATTTAATGTTAAATTTTTAATTAGATGTGTTTGCCGCAGGACTTCTCAGAGACTTCGATATGCAGATGTGCTTTGGGAATCTATTCACTGGAGGGAAGCTCACCACGTTTCCTAAATTTATTTCAGTGCAGAATCCCTTTCATGGAGTATCTTGTAGAACTAGTGTTCTAAAGAAGAGATTTATAAAATGCTACTGAGGCTCAACTATTTTCAATAGCTTCCCATTAATCAGTGATCAATTTACCGTTCAGATTTCCATGACTTTATTCACCTACTCTCTTCTCTCATCTTCAACTATCAAATGATTTGTCTTTCTTTGGGATCCTTTAGGTGCTCTCAGAGCCTCCATCATAATTCTCTTCTCTCCTTTCTTTGTTTGCACAAGACTTTCTCTGTGCCAATGCCACTATCATCACCATAAGCTTTGGGAAGGCAGTGGAGCTTGGTGGGTGGGGTAGGGAGTGGAGGTAGCCTGGACAAGAAGCCAGCGATCTGGAGTCAAAGGCCAGCCCCACATGACCTTGGTCGTGCTACTTTACCTTCTAGAGGCTTAGTTTCCTCTTACCTAAAATGGAAAAAATAACATTTTTGTCACAGACCCATTGTGAGGACCTCATGAAAGGGTTTCATGAAAGTACTCTGCTATCATAAAGTGAAACTGAAAAATTATCATTTGCCCCTTTTTTCCTAAATTTCTTTTATCATAAGAATCACCAGGGGCACTTATTACAAAGAGAGATTTCTCTGAGGAATCTGTTTCCATGACTGGGACCTAGAATTGGTAATTTTAACAAGCTTGCCAGGTTGTTAAATCAGAAGAATTTAGATGGCACTGAATTATCTGAAAGAAATTAGAAATAAATGGTGATTCTGATAGCAAAAGCTACACACAAGTGGGAGATAGTTGGCTGCGGGGTGGGAGGAAAGAAGTAAAGCCAAACACTACAGGTCTCCTCTTACTGATTACACCAGGAAGGTGTGTGTATATCCCTTCGTTGGCCAGAGCTTTATTGGATATTTGAACTTTGTGCAGTAATTCTTGGAGTACACAATTCTGAAACTATATTGTGAAGCACCCCACTGGTCAGGATTTCTCTAAAGTGGCCCTGATTACTTCCTCATTTGAATCTTGAGTATTAAAAAAATCAGTTATAACCTATGGATCATCATAGACATCTTCATTCAAGAAATCAATTTCACTGCATTTCTAATTAAGGATTTGCTGGGCCCAAGAAAAGGAACATATCTATGCACCTCCTGGTGCCACATAAGGCATTTATAACTCTGTTGAGTTCATTGTTGAGGTCTTTATGAATGACCAAAAGAGAAAAAATGGCCCATCTCTGAAATAATCTCTTTGTTTGTGTGTATTCTTTATGCTTTCTCCATCTAAGAGCTGGGATTACTTTGGGAGTTTATGTCTTCAATAGAGAAGCAAAGAAATAAAAATGATATTTGCTTTATTAAAAACAGAATCAACGCCCCAAACATAAACTCATTATTTATAGAAAATCCCCTTTTTGTCAAACCACCAAAGGAGCCTCTACTGCAACTGATTTCTTTAAAAAGTTCAAATAAAAGCTGGGGAAATCTTGTAGCCATTAGACTGTAATCTGTATGAATCACCGATTTGTTTTCATGACTTTTTCTGCATTCCTTCTATATTTTGCAGTTTATTTTGTTCAATGTTTTCAGCAACAGCTTTGCCAAACCCCAGAATCGAGAAGTCATCCGAGCAGGGAGTGTGTGTCCCACTCTGCAAGCTGCTTGCTCAAGTAACAAGGCATACGTTTGACTTCTCTCCCTTCTCGTTCTTTTCTGTCTGGTTACAGGGACAGGCAGAGAACAATCCAACCTAAACACTGATAGGTAAGGCCTTAAAAAGTTGAGGATGCCACGAGAAAATTCCAAGCATTTAGGACCCTTTCTTTTCCAACTACTCAACATGCATCTTACGGACACTGAGGCCTTTAAAAAAAAACAAAACCGAAAAACTGCAGTTGTGACCAATTGGCAACAGCCACACCGTGGCTTAGTTGGTGCAATAAATAGTTTACTTTAACTTAGCTCCAGCCTACTGAGTCTGTCTCTTCTACTCCGATACACAAACAATCTACTTTTTATTTACAAATATTACACATTTGCATGTGAAACCACACTCTCTCTTGTTAAATAGAAATTTATTTCTCTTTCTCCTAACGTGGGGAACTAGTTTGGAAGTAAGTTAATCAGATCAGCCCCTTTCACTGCACTAAATATACTGGTATTTCTGGATCTATCCTAGTGGTGACAGTAGGATGAGTACCAAGTTTCTTCATTCAACCATCCATTCATTAATCCAGTTATTCATTTATTCATTGTGTAAATATTATTAAGTGCCTATTCTGTGGGGCACAGGCATTGGGTTAAGTAATGGCAATTAAATACATGAAGTCCCTACCATGGTGAAACTGTATGGTCTAATGGGAGAAACAAACATTAAGTAAATGATTTTATATACATATATATATATATTCATTTTAATTCTAATAAGGGATGCAAGGAGAATTAAAGGGAGCTATGAAAGTTCATAAAAAGGGAACTAAGACCATGTATTATATGATTCCATTTATTAAAAACATCCAGAATAGGCAAATCTGAACAAACAGAAAAAATAGATCAATGCTTGCTTAGCACTGAGGAGAGGGACTGGAGGGGTTGGGAATGATGGCTAAGGAGAGCAACAGTTCTTTTTGGGTTAATGAAAATATTCTAAAAGGGATTGTGGTGATGGATAGACAACTCTGTGAATACACTCAAAGCCACTGAATCTCCTTTTCTCTATTCAATACTACCTTTTTTGGTGCTGGACTTATTCTCAGGGTACTCCCTGAGAATGTCTACCTGCCTCATTGATTCCAACAGCTTAGCAACCCAATGAATAGTGAAGGCCTTAGTTCTCAAGCTCCACCAAAGCTCCAAGGTAGGGCTTCATGGGTCTGAGCTGGTAATGTCACCTACCTCTGCATCATTCATTTGTTGGTCAAGAGAATGTGGTACCAGCATGGGTCACATGCTTATCCCAGGACATGGAGTCAGCTCCACCAAAACCTTATGCTCTAAGAATAGGGGAAGAGATGGTTCTGTTACCAGATTAAGAGACGCTAGGCATGCAAAAGCAGTCGACAGCCACCTTGGCCAGTTTCCTCTTGCAGTCTTGGAATTAAGCGTTTATCTTGAGGGGCTATGGCCCTTCCAGATACAGACTCACTATATTTCAGCTGCTGGATGCAGCCTGCAATTGCTGGATCATTCAAAATGTCACACAGAGACCTTTGCACTCTTAACAAATTCTATTACTTAGTTAAATACAACAACAACAAAACAGTCACTAGCTATAAAGTAAGACTTTTTAAAAGTTACTATTTTTTGTAAACTGACTTACACAAACATATTAATAATTCTAATTTGCATTGTGGGTTTGAGGGGTTGGTTGTTTTTTGGTGGAAGGGAAAGTTGGGATTTTTGTTTGGTTTGATTTGCCTGCTATGTGCATAATCAGCTTCTGGGAGCTCTGAAGTTCCAAGTGGTGTGTAATAAAAAGTAGTCAAGTCACTTGCATCTTAAGATATTTCCACTAACAAGTGTAGAGGAATTACAGGCAACACATTTATCTGCTAATTACTGTCATATGAAATTTGCCTTGCAAGCAGGAAAACGGAATCACACAATGATGGCAAATTCACAACAGGCATGTCTCACTCCCCTCTCACATGCAAATATAATGGTTCTCTTTTCTACTGTGATCAGATGTGACCTCAGAGGCTTCCTCAGCACCAGGCTTTTGGGACCCATCACCAATCAGGTGGAATTGGAGACCTGGATGAGCTGTATGAGCGTGGAAAAGTTATTAAGTCTTACGAAGCCCTAGTTAACTTGCTTGTACTTAACAATATACTTGCACTTGATAAAAGGTAGTTATGATTAGAATTATTATTATCATGATTGCCTTCAGATTATACCAAAAAAGAATTGCCTCTGCAGCTTGTCTCCATGGGGTAGTGGTGAGGAGGGCAGGCAGCATTAATGATTCTCTTTTTTGGTTCATTTCAGACTTTTTCAATGCCTCAGAAAGAGAGTTCCTGGTTACTAGGAAATGTATACTTTCATGAGTGGCCAAGATGAGAACCTCCAGAAGAAAAACTGCACAATTCTGTAGGTAACCACGGAAGAAGATACTGTCCATTCTGTCTCTCAGTGTCCTTTATACAATGACTCATGTGATAAATGCCTAAGTCTGGTTCCAGGAAAAAGTTTGTCTCTACAGAAAAATGTGTATGTTTTCCATTGTCGTACAACCAAAACTAAGTAACCCAAGATGTTTCCACTCCTTCTTTGCTGCCAGAAAGCTTGTGCCAAGATGTATTACCCAAGTGTTATAATTAGCCCCAATCAGGTGCCTAAAGCCATCAGCTTCTTTTGAATCCTTCAGACAGTTCCAGTTTTCTTTCACCCTTGAGTGGTTTATTTTATGGTGATTGAAGCTGTTTCTTCAGTCTCTCTGGAAGAGCTGGGTCACCTGACATTTTAATGTCTCTTTCAACTACAAAATTCTATGAAGTCTTCAATATGACTCAATCATTAGAGGAAGATGATTAGTTCTAAATGGAACTTATAGCCTCTGGTATTCCAATAAGTGGAGGAGAGATGAAGAGATTTAAAATGCATTAAGAACCTAAATAGGCTAAACACTCTAACACTCTAGCGTTCTTAAGCTCACCAGCCTGGGAGTACAGATGTGACCATGTTGACATTTGCCAGCCACATCTGCAGCTCAGTGTCCCCACCACCCCTGGCAAAGAAGCAGAGCTTCAGAGTCTCTCTTGATTATTCCTGGGACTCAATAGCAGTGACTCATGAGAATTCCATGTTCTTAGGATGTTGCTGTCGTGAATACAGAGTTTGTCAGCTGAGCATGTTCCCATCCAGTCAACCTTCACTGCTCCTCTGGTAGGCTCTGACCTACCAAGAATGACGTTTTCTGAAAAAAAATCCCAAACATGCAAACCAGCAGAGGTGCCAAAATACTGCCATATATTTTCTTTCCCTTGGTGCTGTTCCATGAAGTAATGGGAAAACCATCTCCCCACTTCTTCCAGTGGAGTAAAAATGGGTATAGTATGGGCAGAATTGCCCATGAAAAAGAATATCAAGGGTGAAGATCATTGTTTCTAGATCTGAGCCTTAAGGAGCTTCAACTCAAGCTGGCTGGGGAGGCAGCAAAGGATACTGAAGAGGAGGAGCCAGAAAGGTGGGAACAAAATGCAAGAGAGGATGGTGTTGAAAACTCTGAGAGACGAACATGTTTCACACAGGAGCACCAAACACTGCTACAAGAGCGTTATTAAGCTTTCACAGCACCAAGAGGCCAATGCTGTCCCTCCCGTGTTGCAGGTGAAGAATCTAGGCTCAGACAGATTAATGTGGTTTGCCCAAGAGCATAAAGCTGGTTAGCATCGGGCTGAGACTCAAAGCCAGGTTTGCTGTGCTCTGGCCATGACACACCTGTGTGAGATGGATTGCAGAACACACCTTTTCTGTTCCTCTAATCTTGTCAATGTTTATTTTCCAAATGTACAATAGACTATATTTCCATTATTATGCTTCCAAAGTCAACTTCTCCCTTTGACAAATGCCAAGGACAGCGACTGAATGGCTGAAGAAATCAGATGCCCATCCTCTTATTTGGGCCATGGCAACAAGGAGGAAAGAACTTACAGGGTAGATTTGAAACTGAGATAGGGTTTGGAGGTTTCTCTTTCTAATGTTGTTTTCTACCAATATTCTAGCAGATGTAAATATGCTTCATAAAATTATAAAGCATATATATGTGTGTGTATGTACATATATATACATATATATGGGATCATCAGCTTTATTGGAGCATGAGAAAAGAATGGAGAATGGATCTTTGGGGATTCGGTATTTGCTTATTCTAGCTACAAGCCAACATCAATACATAAAGCAAGATTGAGAAACTCTATAATAATATTCTATTTTTACTGAGAGAAGTCTCTGCCCATCTGTGTCATCTGTGTGACTGACTTTTTTTGGAAGTGGGGTGGATTAAAAAGACTAGAAATACTCTGAGAGTTAAGAGAAAAAACACTGTTTTGAGGGGAAAAGCATATTATCTGAATATTTTTCTAGGTTCTGGCCTTCCAATACTGCAGCCTCCTTGACTCTTTAAAAAGGGGCCAACAGTATTTTGAAGCTCCTAGGAGCAAGCTGGAGGAGGCTCGGGCAGCCTGGGCACTCAACCTATGCTGCTCCTGAGTTCATTAACATAAGACATGTATTGAGGCAACTGATACCACCAGGAAGCTTTATTTCCCCAGAATCACAGGACAGTTAGAGAGGATAAACACCCTGAAGACCTGGTCAGTGTTTTTAATATTTTTTTAAGGATATGGAACCCTTTGTGTTCATGTGTAGATATAACAAGTTGAAAAATATTATCTTGACATTTGACATCTTAATCCCTCTAAGAGAGGAAACTATCATTGTTTAAAAAACACCTTGGTAAACATGCCTGGGATATGACATCAGTGGAGCCAAGACCTCAGAGGAGAAAGAAGACAAACTATTCTGGATGAGAACAGAGGAGGGACATGGGCAAATTTTTGTTTTTGTTCCTGAATGGGAGGAGGACTGGTGAGTGAGGGGGAAAAAATGGAGACAAGACTGAGAAGAACCAGAAATTAAAATAATAGAAGTAATAGCCTAACATGTACACATATATACACATATATGAGATCTATCTATTTATCTATCCACCTATCTATCTATCATCCATCATGTGTCTATCTATTTGGATGTATAAGCTATAATATCTGGCTCTTTTCTAATCGTTTTACTTATATTAACTCATTCCATCTTCATATGAATTCAAGCAGATACTATAATACTATAGTTCTCATTTTAAATATGAGAAACTGAGGCACAGAAGGGCTAAGTAACTTGCCCAAATCCCACAACTAGCAAATATGGAGGAGTCAAGGAATAGGGCAAATGGCATCTTAAAACCACAAATATCAGCTATTGAAGTTAATTTGCCTTGCTTTATAAAATAAAACTGTTTTTACTTCTTCCCCCTCACCCATGTCAAAAAATGCCTTTTGTAAAATCTGCACATATTTTGGGTAATCGAGTTCATTTTTATGGAATCCAAAGAAAGGACCCATGTCTGGGCCCAGTGCAATGTCAAAGGGCAATCCAGTGACCTAAGAGATACGAGGGGCCATGAAAAATGTGCTCCGATTCTGGGAACTCTGAGAGTCTTGCACAGAATTTTGAACTTTGAAATTGGTGGATTTTAAGCAATTTAAATAAGATCTCAGGAGGCAAGGAAAACCCAAATGACGTCTGGGAACCCTAAATGACGTCTGGGAACCCTGATGGAAGCAGAGCTCCTCTGGTTGAAATGGGTGGGGCAGTCCCGTATCAGGATGGCCTTCCTCCTGCCCTAATGGCAGCCCTGAGGTCACTATGCAGATGCCAGACTCCACTGACTTAGAGCTCTTATTTTACCCATGATCAAGCTGAGAGGAAGGAAGGACTTTGTTTTTACCCCAAGAGGCTATAAACTGGCTTGTGTAATTTCGTCCTGATCAGTGATTTAGAAAGAAAAACAACTTTTTACTATAATTACTAATATTTAAAAATTAGGGAATTTTGTATTTTAAAGGTCAGCTTTCTTGTTTGTCTTGAAAATCTGGACACCTGTGCTGTTTTCCAGCAGAAGAACACTTCACCAAAGGTGGGTCACACCGCCACCTTTGCAGAGGGAGGCATGAAATTTCCAGAGTAGCCGGGTCTCCACTCTACCAGCTGTAGTTATTTACTACCTGATCAGGGGTAGAATTTGAAGCCCCTGCTGTAACACACAGATGACAGAGTTAGTGCCAACTCAGACTTGCACCTAAATTTCTGGCTTCCTTGTTCAGAGTTTTTCTGTATCATAGTGATCAGATCCCAGAACCAATTTTTTTTTAAACTAAAGTATTCCAGTGCCTAGTATAGTACTTGGCATGCCAAAAGAACTCAATACATATTTCTTGACACACAGATACATGGGTGGATGAAAGCTCGCAGTGGCCAATGAGCAAAAGGAGATATATCTCCATTTCTCCTTCCTCACACCACTAACACCAAAGAGCTACACAGAGGACAAGGGTCCCTGTTGATTTTGTTCCTTTAAAGAGAATCTGCAAGATACACTATTCTGTCAAGGCCCGAAGCTCTCCATCTAAAGAAGAAATGCACCACCTCTTCTTAAGTATCAACTGTTCCAGCCAGTTCCCAAGGTCATGCTTCTTGGACTCTGGACCTGAAGAGGACAGGGCAACTCAAGCCAAAAGCAGGCATGTGGGCAACTCAGAGGGGTTTCAAAAGACAGGGTGGAACTCAAGGAAAAATCTCAAGCGAATAAGAAGATGAATCATCATGATAAACCCCAGATCCCACAGCACAGCTCTGTGCAGCTCTGCTGTTGGCTGGGTTGTATTTTAAGCCTTAATTATTATTCTTTTATGTTTGCAGTCTTGGAGCCTTGCTATTAAAGTGCTTTCAAATGTTTGGGAAGTCAGTGGTGTTTAAGTTTATCCTCTTACTGTTTGGATGACAGGAACTATTTGTAAACGGAGCACCCTGCCAGTTACCAGCATTTATTTGCAGTTATATCACTAATGTTTTTGAAACTTGTGTTTATCTATAATTTGACACATCAAGAGGACTTTTGCTCTTGGCCCAAGCTCCTGCCAAAGCAAAGGGTTATGTGTTAAAGTTGCTTTCATCAGACCTTCACAGACCCAATGGCCGACTCTCACACCTCCCTTGCATCAGGGTTACCCAAACTGAAGTTAAGAAAGCAATTGAACACATATGTGACAAGTTGGAGAGCCCAAGTAATAGAAAAGGGGGTAGGGGGTGGAGGGCAGGCTCCACTTGCAGTAATGTTTTAAATAAAGGGCTGTTTTCAGAGAAGCTGGCTCTGATATCCACAAAGGCAATTTGGCAGAAGACCTAGCAACTCTCATCCACCTCTGTACTGATTATGATGATTGCCCTTTGCTTTGCTTCGAAACTCAGAGGAAGCTGTGTCGGCACCCGGAGGCATCTGTTTCACTCTGCTTGCTTACCCACCATTGCAGTTAAGCCCTGGGAAATCCTATCTTGGCCGATATGTGGAGAAAAGCTCTCAGTTGGAAAGACGAATGCTTTTTGTGATGGATTTTGAAAATCACAGTACTTCATAGCTGGAAGGAGACCCTCGGAGATGATCTAGTCCAAACCCCAGCTTATCTAATTCATGTATTCATTCAACAGATATGTGCCAAGCTGCTTCCACATGCCAGGCACCATTCAGCACGATGGAGAAATACCGCAGACCGAACAGACAGACAAGGCTCTACTTTCATGCAGTAAGTAAACAAATACCATCATCTCAGGGAGTGCAAACTTGTTTGAAGAAGACAAAACAGCATACTGTGCTAAAGAATGATTGAAGAAGTGGTTCTTTAGATAAGAAGATGCTGAGAGGAGGCAATGTTTGTCCTGAGATTAAATGATAAGAAAGTAGTCAAGCAAAGATCTCTGAGAAGGTAGACAGAGAAAACACCAAGTGCAACTGAGATAGAGCAAGCCTGGTATGCCAGAGAGCAGAAAACTAGAGCTTATATGGTGAAGTTGAAGAGGAGCAGGGACCAGGTATGTCCAGGGCTCACCCTGGAGCCCAGGGTAAGGGGTTTTATCTAATCCAAGTGGAAGCATGAACAGTAACAGGACTCAATGGCTGTCATACAGCAGATGCAAGCACGGGTCTCTCCACCCCTATTTGGGACTTTTCAACCAGCACATGTCCCTAAAACAAAAGCTGCTATCCTTTCTCTCATATTTTCTCACCAGATTTGTGCTTTTAGGAGGCACTGCATATAGGAAAATAGGGTTTGGCATAACACAGAGGAATTAATCTATGAATATGTCGCTCTCATAGTGAAAATTACTCTTGATTAAAATGATCTCTCAGCCTGAGTTGTTTTATGTTTGTGATGGTTAATATTGAGTGTCAACTTGATTGGATCCAGTGAGCAACAAGTAGCAAACAGATTGGACTTGTTGGTGAGACATTTGTGTGCCAGGGGATAGGAGATAAATCCAACTAAAATTCAGGGACCTTCTACCTCAGTAAAATTTCCAGTGGTCCAGTGGTGTAGGGCATGTCGAGATATGCCTTCTAAGGAGAAGGATAAGTTGCTGCATTTGGCCCCTCCTACAACCAAGAAAGAGGCACAATGCCTAGTGGGCCTATTTGGATTTTGGAAGCAACACATTCCTCATTTGGGTGTGTTATTCCAGCCCGTTTGTTGAGTGACCCAAAAGGCTGTCAGTTTTGAGTGGGGTCCAGAAAAGGAGAGGGCTCTGCAACAGGTTCAGGCTGCTGTGCAACCTGCTCTGCCCCTTGGGCCATATGACCTAACAGATCCAATGGTGCTTGAGGTGTTAGTGGCAGACAGGGATGCTGTTTGGAGCCTTTTACAGGCCCCCATAGGTAAATCGTAGTGGAGGCCTCTAGGATTTTGGAGCAAGGCCCTGCCATCTTGTGCAGATAACCACTCTCCTTTTGAAAGATAGCTCTCGGCCTGTTACTGGGCTTTAGTAGAAACTGAACATTTGACTACGGGTCATTAAGTCACCATGCAACCTGAACTGCCTATCATGAACTGGGTGCTTTCTGACCCATCTAGCCATAAAGTGGGTCATGACAGCAGCATTCTATCATCAAATGGAAGTGGTATATACGTGATCGGGCTCAAGCAGGTCATGAAAGCACAAGTAAGTTACATGAGGAAGTGGCTGAAATGCCCATGGTCTCCACTCCTGCCACCCTGCCTTCTCTCCCCTAGCCTGTACCAATGGCCTGTGGGGAGTTCCCTATGATCAGTTGACAGAGGAAGAGGAGACCAGGCCCTGGTTCACAGATGGTTCTGCACAATATGCAGGCGCCACCCAAAAGTGGACAGCTGCAGCACTACAGCCCCTTTCTAGGACATCCCTGAAGGACAGCAGTGAAGGGAAATCTTCCCAGTGGGCAGAACTTTGAGTAGTGCACTTGGCTGTGCACTTTACTTGGAAGGAGAAGTGGCCAGATGTACAACTACATACTGATTCATGGGCTATAGCCAATGGTTTGGTTGGATGGTCAGGGACTTGGGAGAAGCATGATTGGAAAATTGGTGACAACGAAATTTGGGGAAGAGGCATGTGACCTCTCTGAGTGGTCAAAAGTTGTAAAGATAGTTGTATCTCATGTGAATGCTCACCAAAGGACGACCTCAGCAGAGGAGGATTTTAATAATCAAGTGGATATGATGACCCATTCTGTAAACAGCATTCATCCTCTTTCCCCAGCCACCCCTGTCATTGCCCAATAGGCCCATGAATAAAGTGGCCATGGTGACAGGGATGGAGGTTATGCATAGGCTCAGCAATATGGGCTTCCATTCACCAAGGCTGACCTGGCTACAGCCACCACTGAGTGCCCAATTTGCCAGCAGCAGAGACCAACACTGAGCCCTCGATATGTACCATTTCTTGGGGTGATCAGCCAGTTACTCGGTGGCTGATTGACCCAGACTATCAAGATGAAATCAGCCTACTACTCCATAATGGAGGTAAGGAAGAGTACACGTGGAATAGAGGAGATCCCTTAGGGCGTCTCAGTATTACCACGCCCTGTGATTAAGGTCAATAGGAAACTACAATAACCCAATCCAGGGAAGACTACAAATGGCCCAGACCCTTCAGGAATGAAGGTTTGGGTCACTCCACCAGGTAAAAAACCATGACCCACTGAGGTGCTTGCTGAAGGGAAAGGAAAGACAGAATGGGTAGTAGAAGAAGGTAGTTATCAATACCAGCTACAACTATGTGACCATTTGCAAAAATGAGGACTGTAATTGTCATGAGTATTTTCTTATTTTGTTAAGAACATTTGTGCATGTATACACTTGTATGAAGAAAATATCTTCATTTAATTCCTTTATTTTTCCTATATCATGGGACATAAGATTACTGACTTTATGTCATCATTTAAGAGTTGCTAACTTTACGTAACAGCATTTAGATTAAGGATTAGTGCACTTACGGTTATACGAAGGATAGCCATATTATGTTATGCATAATTGTGACCTTATTATTGTCTTTATTTGAAGATTATGTGTGATTTTCGGGATCTGTAATACATTCAGGTTGACAAGGGGTGGACTTGTGATGGTTAATATTGATTGTCAACTTGATTGGATCAAAGGATGCAAAGTATTGTTCCTGGGTGTATCTGTGAAGGTGTTGCCAAAGGAGATTAACATCTGAGTCAGTGGACTGGGAGAGGCAGACCCACCCTCAATCTGGGTGGGTACCATCTCATCAGCTGCCAGTACAGCTAGGATAAAGCAGGCAGAGGAAAGTGGAATGAAGACTTGCCAGGTTCTCTGGCCTTCATCTTTTCTCTCATGCTGGGTGCTTCCTGCCTGTGAACATCAGACTCCAAGTTCTTCAGTTTTTGGATACTTGGACTTACACCAGTGGTTTGCCAGGGGCTCTTAGGCCTTTGGCCACAGACTGAAGGCTGCACTGTCAGCTTCCCTGCTTTTGAGGTCTTGGGACTTGGACCAGCTTCTCTGCTCCTCAGGTTGCAGACAGCCTATTGAGGGAGTTCACCTTGTGATCATGAAAGTCAACTCTTTAGTAAACTCTCCCCATATATACATCTGTCCTACTAGTTCTGACCCTTTAGAGAACCCTGACTCATACAGTGTTCTTGTTTCTCCATGTGCTTTTCAGCATTTCCCATTCTCTCTGATCCAGGTTAATAGGAGAAGAAAATTCCCATCCCCAGCATTTCCCAAACTTCACTGATTTGTGGATTAACTTTAGAGGTTTTGCTATATCTGTGGCTCATATTTACTATTTTTTCACTTTTTGTTTTTTGTAAGAGACAGGGCCTCATTCTGTTGCCCAGGCTGGAGTGCAGCGGCATGCTCACAGCTCACTGCAGCCTTAAACTCCTGAGCTCAAGCAATATCCTTGTCTCAACCTCCCAAGTAGCTGAGACTACAGGCGCATGCCACCATGCCCAGATAATTTTGTATTTCTTTGTAGAGATGGAGTCTCACTATGTTGCCCAGGCTAGTCTCAAACTCCTGGCCTCAAGCAATCCTCCTCCCCCCTCATCCTCCCAAAGCGATGGGAGTACAGGTGAGAACCACTGCACCTGGTCCTTTTTTACTGAATATTTTTATTCAAACTGACTTGTTATTTTAAAATTCTTTCTACCTGCCCCAATTGATAGCATTCATAAAATTATGTTTGATGTGCTAGCCAGATTGTTTTATTTTATTGCACTAAAAAGTAAACACAATATTATAGTTTAAAAGTTTTGACCTTTGTACCACCTAACATCATACCCTAAGGGCATAGTTTTTAGGGGAAAATTCTACTTCTTATACCTAATAGAGGGCATGCTCTCTAAGAAGGTAGGGAAGTAAGATTCCCTTTCTGCTTCTCTCTTTTATTTTTTGCTTCTAATATAAACATTTAAGCCAACTTCCAATTGCTGCTCTTATTTCAAGTATAGAATGTACAAAATCCAGCCTGGGCAACATGGTGAAACCCCATCTCTACAAAAAATAAGAAAATTAGCCAGGCACAGTGGCATGCCTGTAGTCCTAGCTACTCAGGAGGGGAGACTGAGATAGGAGGATCACCTGAGCCTGAGGAGGTCAAGGCTGCAGTGAGCCATGATTGTGCCACTGTACTCCAGCCTGAGCGACAGAATGACGCCCTATCTAAAAAATAATATTAAAAAAGGAATATACAAAATCACCAGAATATCTTATTTCTGAAAAGCATAAGAAACCATGAACTCTTCAACTTCCTCAGAAAGTGCCACCTGTAAGTGACTACTGTAACATGGGAGAAGAGCAGACAGAATTCTCTCTGGACAGGCATCACCGAATGGCAGAGGCATGCGTGTGCCACTGAGCAACCATAGCCAACATTCATCAAAACTAAACACATTTTTAAAAATCTTCAGTGTGAAAATTCAAACTTTTACAAAAGTAAAGAGAATAGTATCTCATGGACCCATCACCTGCCTTTAACAATTAGTAACTCATGGCCAATCTTGCTTCATCTTTACTCACACACATTTCTCCCTCCCAAGTGTGTTACTGTGAGGCAAAATCACAAACACGGTTTCATTTCACCTGTAAGGATTTCAGTATGTGTCTTTAGAAGGAGTTTTATTTTGACTATGATCATAGTACCAGTAGTTTGCAACGAAACTAAAAATTCTTTAATATCATAATTAGTGTTCAAAACATAATTTTTTACCATTGTTTTGTTCAAATCAGGATCCAAACAAGATTCACATAACCTATTTGATTAGTATCTTCATAAGTAATTTGTAATCCATTGTCCCCTCCCCCACCTTTTTCTTGTAATTTATTTGTGAAAGAAACGTGTCCTGTCTTTGTCCTGAAGACTTACTTTGGATTGCATCCTTGCAGTGTGCACTAAACATATTTCTTTGTTCTCTACTTGTTGTTTAACTCCAGAACTGTTCTGTCCACTATGTAGGCACAGGTGCTTATTGAGCACTTGAAATACGATTAGTCTAAATAGGGATGTTCTGTCAGTGTAAAATACATACCAGATTCCAAAGACTTAGTTTCAAAAAAAGTAAAATATCCACTACTAATGTTTATACAGATTATATGTTGAAACAATAACATTTAGTGTTGGGTTGAATAAAATTATTAAAATTAATTTATACTTGTATCTATCTATCTATCTATCTATCTATCTATCTATCTAGTTAGTTAGTTTTGGAGACAAGGTCTCGCTTGTCTCCAATGATCAGTGGGTCCAGATGTTGTTAGCTTTATCCATTTATCCTAAAACTACCTATCAGACTGTCACATAACAGTCTTAGCAGCCATTCATAGTTATTGTCTTAAACAAGTTTCTCAGCCTGAGTACTATGGATATTTAGGGCAGGAGAATTCTTTGTTATGGGATGTTGTTCTGTTCATTACAGGATGCTTAGCAGTTTCCCTGCTCTCTGTCTACTAGATGCCAGTAACACTTTTCCCTGCCTCTAGACAGGACAATAAAAAAGTCTCTAAGACATTGCTAAATATGCAAAATCACCTCCCAACCCATCTCCCCACCCCCAATTTAAGATACACTTGGTCTAGAGTCATTATCTCACAAGGGCCAAACATAAATTGAACCTCTTCAGTGATGTCTTCCCTAACACTATCTTCCTACAACCCAAAATTAACCATCTTCAATGTGCTACTTCCCTAGCACTGTGTTGCTCTCTAGGAGCATTTATTGTATTATTTCACAATTGTGAGTCTGTTTTCCTCTCTAGAATGTAAGTTCCTCAAGGGTAGCCTCCACACCTATGTATTCTACTGTCCAACAAAACACCTGAATGTGGGTTCATGGATTAAATGCCAAGTAAAGTTAAGAGCCAAAGTCTCTAGGAGTTCCCTGGCCCATCAAGTAGAAAAGCGGGACCACCCATCCAGTTCCTCAGTAACCATTTGTGGAATTTGCCTATAAGAAGACTCTTAAGTAAAATGTACTGTTTTTGATAAGAAAATTAAAGTCATATCTGTCATCAGACTTGGGAATTTATTCATTTATTCAAGAAACATGTACTGGACATGAACTACTGGACAAATGCTTTTCTCAAAACTAGAGATACAGTGAAGAATAAGCTGGAGAAGGTCCTCCCCTGCAGACGGTATATCCTAATAGTAAAGAGTACTGCTAGGGGTCAAAAACCAGATACAGAAATAAATACATAAATAAGCCAGAGAATCTCAACTTGGGATATAAGTGAATAAAGAAAATAGACAACACGAGATGCTAAAAGTATGAACGGGAAAGCAACACCACTAGACAGATTGAAAAAATGAGATGGGAAAAGCCACGGACAAAGCAGGGAAGAGAATTCCAGAGAGAAGAAAGAGAAAATGCCAGGGTTCTGCAGTAGAAAAGAGCAATCTCTGTTCAAAGTGCAGAACATCTGGCCTATGGGTCGGGGTGAGCAGAGCACACTGAGCAAGAGGCTGTGGAGCGTGACAGGTCAGAGGCATGGGCAGGACAGTGTGGCTATGGTCCAAATCTGGGCTTTATTCGAAGAGTGAGAAGCTATTGCACAACTTAAACCATGGATGTCAAATAATATGAGTTACATATTTTTAAAATAACAGCTTTATTGAGATATAATCCACCTACCATATAATTCATCCTTTTAAAGAATATAATGCAGTGGTTTTTAGTATGTTTACATACTTGGGCAACAATTACCGCTGTCTAATTTAGAACATTTTGTCATCTTAAACAGAAAACCCATACCCATTCACAGTCACTCCCATTCTCTCCTACTCCCAGATTCTGGCAACTGCTAATCTCCCTCTTTCCCTATGGATTTGCCTGTTCTCTATATTTCATATAAATGGGATCAACAATGTGTGACCTTTTGTGTCTAGTTTCTTTCACTTAGCATACATTTTTCATGGTTCATTTATGTTATAGCATGAATCAGTACAGTACTTCATCCCTTTTTATGGCTGAATAATATTATATGGTATGAATAGTTCACTTTATTCATCTGCTGATTAACATTTGTGTTGTTTTCATTTTTTGGCTATTATGAAAAATGCTGCTATAAACACTTGTATACAAGTTTTTTTGTGAACATACGTTTTCATTTCTCTTGGGCATAGGTTTAAAAATGGAATTATTGGCTCATGTGGTTAACTCAATGTTTAATATTTTGGGGAACTGCCAAACTATTTTCCAAAATGGCTGCACAATTTTACAGTCCCACCAGCAACCTATGATGGCTTTATTTTCTTCACATCCTCTCCAACACCTATTAATGTCCGTCTTTTTTATTTTAGCCTTCTTAGTGGGTACAGAGTGATATCTCACCATAGTATTGATTTTCAGTTCCATAATGACTAATGATACTGAGCATCTTTCCATGTGTCTCTTGGTAGTTTTACATCTTCTTAGAAGAAATGCTTATTCAAATCATTGCTCACTTTTAATTGGGTTGTCTTTTTATTTTTGAGTTGGAAAAGTTCTCTATATTTTCTAGATAAAAGTTCCTTATCAGATTTATAATTTGCAAATATTTTCTCCCTTTCTATAGGTTGTCTTTTCACTTTCTTAATGGTGTTCTCTGAAGCACAAATTTTTAAAATTTTTATGAGGTTCAATTTTCCTATTTTTTTCTTTGGTCTACGATGCTTTCAGTGTTATATGTAATGAGGCTTTGCCTAACTCAAGGTCACAAAGATTTAATTCTATATTTTCTGCTAAAAATGTTACAGTTTTAACTCTATGTTTAGGTCTTTAATCCATTTGAATTAATTTTTGTATGTGATGGGAGAAAGAGATCCAACTTTATTTTTTGCATGTAGATATCTGGTTGTTCTAGCATCATTTGTTTAAAAGATTATTCTTTTCCCATTGAATGGTCTTGACATCTAAGTCAAAAGTTAGTTTAGCTGGGCGTGCTGCTTCATGCCTGTAATCCCAGCACTTTGGGAGGCTAAAGCAGGCAGATCACTTGAGCCCGGGAGTTCAAGACCAGCCTGGGCAATATGGCAAAATCCTGTCTCTACATAAAAGACAAAAATTATCTGGGTGTGGTGGCACACTCCTGTAGTCCCAGCTACTCAGGAGGCTGAGGTGGGAGGATCACTGGAGCCCAGGAGGCAGAGGTTGCAGTGAGCTGAGATTGTGCCACTGCACTCCAGCCTGGATGAAAGAGAGAGACTCTTGTCTCAAAAATAAAACAACAAAAAGGAAGTCAGTTGACCATAAATGTGAGCGTTTATTTATGATTTCTGAATTCTACTGAATTAACCTATTTTATGCCAGTACCACACAGTCTAGATAACCATAGATTAGTTTTGAGAAGTGTAAGTCCCCAATTTTCTTCTTTAATTTCTTTCAACAGTGTTTTATACTTATCACTGTGTACATCTTGCCTTCTTTGTTGAGATTATTTCTAAGTATTTTATTCTTCTTGATGCTATTGCAAGTGGAATGTTTAAAATTTCATTTTGGATTGTTCATTAGTAGTTTATAGAAATATGCATATGCTGCAACCTTCCTGAACTCATTTAATAGTTCTAATAGTATACACTATTCTTGTGCTTGGTCTTAGGGGTAAAGTTTTCATTCTTTCACCATTAAGTATGATGTTAGAAGTATAGGCCAGGTGCAGTGGCTCACACTTGTAATCCCAGAACTTTGAGAGGCCGAGGCAGGAGGATTCTTTGAGCCCAGAAGTCCAAGACCAGCCTAGGCAACATGGAAAAAACCATCTAAAAAAATCTAAAAATTAGCCAGGTATGGTGGTACATACCTGTAGTCCCATCTACGCTGGAGGCTGAGGTGGGAGGATTGCTTGAGCCCCAGATATTGAGGCTGCAGTAAGCCATGATCATGCCACTGCACTCCTTTTGAGACCCTGTCTCAAAAAAAGTCTGTATTTTTTAGATGTCCTTTATCCAAATGGGAAAGTTTTGCTGTATTTTTAGTTTGTTAGGTGTTTCTGTCATGAAAGGGTGTAGTATTTTGTCAATACCTTTCCTGAGTCAATGGCATTATCATGTGTTTTCTGTTATTTATTCTATTAATATGATGTATTACATTGATTTTCATATGTTAAGCCAACTTCGCATTCTTGGGATAAATCCTAGTTGGTCATGGTATATACTCTTTCAAATATATTGCTGGATTCAGTTTGCGAGTATTTGTTGGGGAATTTTTCATTTATATTTATAAGGGATATTGGGCTGTAGTTTTCTTGTGATACTTCTGCCTGGTTTTGGTGTCAAAGTAATACTGGCTTTACAGAATGTGTTAAGAATGTGCTCCTCCTCTAAATTTTGGGAGCTTGCAAAAGGTTGATACTAAATAGTTTTAGACATATGGTAGAATTAAAGAGTGAATCCAATTGGGCTGGGTCTTTCCTTGTGGGAATATACTATGATTATTAATTTACTCCATTTAGTTATTGTAAGTCTACTCAGACTGTCTATTTTTAAAAGTTTGTCCACTTCATCTATGTCATCTAGATGAAGACATCTAGATGTCTAGATGTTGATAGACATTTGTTTGTAGTATTTGTTGATAGACAATTATTTATAGTATTGCTTTATGATACATTTTATTTTGTTAAGTTCAGTAGTGATGTGCCCATTTTCTTTCCTAAGTTTAGCAATTTGAGTCTTCTCTCATTTTTCTTTTTTGTCAATTTCATTGATCTTTTCAAAGAATCAAATTTTGATTTCATTGTTTTGCTCTTTTCTTTTTTCAATCCCTTTTTTCCTAATAATTTCCACTCTCATCTGCATTATTTTCTTCCTTCTGCTAGCTTTGCATTTAGTGTAGTCTTCTTTCTCTAGCTTCTCAAAGTGACAATTTAAGCTCTTGATTTGAGATCTTTTTAAATATCAACAGTAACAGGTAAAATTTCTCTCTAAGCATTGCTTTCACTACATCCCGTAAGTTTTGGGATCTGTGTTTTTGTTTTCATTCATCTCAAAGTTTTTTTTTTCTTTTGAGATGGAGTCTTGCTCTGTCTCTCAGACTGGAGCACAGTGGTGTGGTGCACTCTCAGCTCACTGCAACTTCCAGCTCCTGGGTTCAAGCAATTCTCCTGCCTCAGCCTCCTGAGTAGCTGGGATTACAGGTGTGCATCACCACACCCAGCTTTTTTTTTTTTTTTTTTTTTTTTTTGTATTTTTAGTAGAAACGGGGTTTCACCACGTTGGCCAGGCTGGCCTCGAACTCCTGACCTCAGTGATTCACCTGCCTTGGCCTCCCAAAGTGTTGGGATTATAGGCATGAGCCACCATGCCCAGCCTCAAAGTATTTTTTAATTTCCTTTGTGATTTCTCTTTGGTTCATTGGTTATTTAGGAGTGTGTTGCTGAATTTCCACATATTTGCAAATTTTCCAAATTCCCTTTTATTACTGATTTCAAATTTCATTCCATAATGGCCAGATAACATATTTTGTGTGGTTTTAATCCTTCTAAATTTGGGGGATTTTATGGCCTAAACTATGATCTACTTTGGGGAATGTCCCACGTGCACTTGAGAAGAATATCTATTCTACTACTATTGGGTAGAACACTTCTATAATTATGTATTATGTCTACTTAATTTATACTGTTTTTTAAGTCTTCTGTTTCCTTTTGATTTTCTGTATAGTTGTTCTAGCTAGTATAGGGTATTGAAATCTCCAACTATTATTGACAAATTACCTTTTTCTCCTTTCATTTCTATGAGTTTTTCTTCATGTGTTTTAGGTTGTGTTGTTGGGTGGATATATGTTTATAATTGTTATGTCTTCCTCATCTATTGACACTTTCATAATAACAAAATGTTTTTCTTCGTCTCTAGTAACACTTTTTGTCATAAATCCTATGTTGTCTGATGTTAGTATAGTCCCCCTACCTCAGTTCTCCTGGGTTATTGTTTGTATAATATCTATTTTCTATAACTTTATTTTCAACCTAGTTATGTATTTGACTCTATAGTGTGTCTCTTTTGGATAATGTACAGTTGAAACATGTTTTTTAATCTATTTTGCCAATCTTTGTTTTTGATTAAAGTGTTTAGTTAATTTACATTTGATGTAATTACTGACAAGGCATGATTTGCATCTGTCATTTTGCTACTTGTTTTCTACATATTTTATGTCTTTCTTGCTTATCTATTTACCATTACTGCCTTCTTTTGTGATAAATAGATATTTGCTGCAATACCATTTTAATTCTCTTCATTTTCTTAACTATACGTATATTTAAGTTAGTCTTAGTGGTTGCCCTGACATCTAAACTTAAAATAATTTAGTTCAGATTAATATCAACATATTTTCAATAATATAAGAAAACTTTTTCTCTAATAAAGCTTCATTTTCCCCTTCTTTATGCTCCTATCATCATACCAAAATTACGTATTTATATATTAAAAGTTCATCAACAATGATTGCTTTATGCACTTGTGTTTTAAGTCAAATAGGAAAAAAAGAGTTACAAACAAAAAATACATTTATACTTTCTTTTATATTTACCAAGGTAAGTGGTAGCTATGTAGTTATCATTACTGGTGTTCTTTATACTTTTTGCATATGTGAATTCAAGTTACTGTTTAATGTTTTTAAATTTCAGCCTGAATGACTTTCTTTAATATTTCTTGTAGGGCAGTCTGCTAGTGACAAAATCTCTCAGGTTTTGTTTATCTGAGAATGTCTTAATTTCTCCTTTGTTTCTGAAGAATAATTTTCTGGTTGTAAAATCTTGGTTGGCAGTCTTTCGCTTTTAGAATACTTTTAGAATATGTCATCTCAATGCTTTCAGGCCTCTATATATTCTGAAGAGAGATCAGTTTTAATTATTATTGAACATCCTTTGTTGTTTTTCTCCTGCCTTTTTCAAGATTTTCTCTTGGTCTTTCAACAGCTTGACTATTACGTGTTTAGATATGAACCCCTTTGAGTTTTTTTCTGCTTCAGATTTGTTGAGCGTATTTGAAGTGCAGATTTAAATGTTTTTCACTAAGCTTGAAGAGCTTGGTCTATTATTTCTTCAAATGTTCCTTCTGCTTCTTTCTCTTTGTCTCTTCTTTCTAGGACTCCCATAATGGGTATGTTGATAAGCTTGACGTTTCCCACAGATTTCTGAGGCTTTGTTCATATTTTTTATTCTTTTTTCTTTCTTTTCTTAAGTAGTTAAACTTTGACGTATCTTCAAGTTTGCTGATTCTTTCTTTCCCTAGTTAAAATTTACTTTTGTGCTCCTCTAGTAAACTTTTCATTTCAGTTACTGTACTCAATTCCAGGATTTCTATTTTTTAACAAATAATTTCTATCTCTTGATTGATATTCACCAGTTGGGAGATATCATTTTCATACTTTACTTTTTACATGGATTCTTTTATTTCTTTGAACCATTTTCTAACAGCTGATTAAAGTCTTTGTCTAGTAAGTCTAATGTCTGGGATCCCTCAGGAACAGTTTGTATTTACTGCTTTTATTCTTATGAATGAGCCATACTTTCCTGTTTCTTTGCGTATGTCATAATGTTTTTTGAAAACTAGACATTTAAAATAATGTAACATAACAACTCTGGAAATTGGATTCCAGTCCCTTCCCAGACAGTTTCTATGTTTTTGTTTAATGACTTTCCAGGACTAATTATGTAAAATCTGTATTCTTTATTGTGTGCAGTTCCTGAGGTCTCTACTTGGTTAGCTTAGCATTCAACTAATGATTCAATAGAAATTTCCTCAAATGCCTTGACCCAATAGGACACTTCAGGGGTCATCAAGAGGTTCTGTATTTGTGTTGGGACATGTTTTCAACACCCTAGTAGTTAGCTTACAACTTTGCTTTAGCCTTTGATTCTTGATTGTGTGTCACATGTGTGAGATTAGTGTCTTCTCATGTCTTTCCTAGACATGTGCACTGCCCTGCATATGCATAGCCAAGAATACGTCAGGTCTTTTAAATTTCTCTATAAACGTCTCATTCCCCAATTTTCCCTTTTAAGGTTTTTTTGTTTTTGTTTTTTGTTTGTTTTTTGTTTTCTGTAGTCTCTTGTTAGCCCCAAATGGTATGGACACCTCAGGCAACTGTGATGTCAATCAATTGCTACTGCTTGTTTTTGATAAATTCCCCAAAGATAAGACTGTCCATAAAGAGCAGAGCTCTGCATTAGACAAATAAAACAAGCCCTAAGATTGGATCCTTTTACATTTTTTTAAAGTCAGGTTTATTGTGGCATATTCATATATAATAAAATTTACTATTTTAAGTGCACAGAATAATAAGTTTTGACAATGCCTACACTCATATAACCAATGCCACAATCAAGATATAGAACATTTCCATTAGCCCTAAAAAGTTCCCTTTTTCTGCTTTGCAGTTAATGCCCTCTCCTAGACCTAAGTCCTGGAAAACATTGTTTCATTTTAGTTTAGTCCTGTTATATACACAGGACTATATAGTAGGTATTGGGATATACATTTTTTTTAAAGTACATTCCTCTGCGTTGTGGACAATGAATTGGAGAGAGCCAAGAGAGGAAGCAGTGAGAACAATTAGAACACTATGATCCTAGTCCAAGTGCAAGCTGGTGGGAACTAAGGTATATTGGTAACAGAAGATGGTTGTGAACTCTACTGAAGTGGGGTAGAGGGAAATAAGAGTTCTAATTTAATCACATTGGAAACCTTTTAGGCTAAGAAAAAAAAAAAACATGCTTCCTATAGCAAGCTATCAAAACTTACATACTTTAAAATATAAGACCATTTATCTTTTCTCATGGGACTCAGAGTTCCCCACACAAGTACCCATTTCTACATGCACTCAAGAAAATGCCACTATCAAGTAGCTCTATTGTGGACTGTACATCTGTGAGCAGAGTTCTAAGTAGAGCTTTCATCTTCTCCCCCAGTACTGACAAGCTGCACAGGAGACACTCTGCTTTGCTAATCTTCCACTTAAGACAGGACCTAATTAGGTTGTCTTCTGGCTTTGATCAGAGAAGGTCTTTGGAAAGTTTAACAGGTCTAAACCACTCAATTGCCAGAGAGAAACCAGCGTGCCAAAAATAAAGCATTAACCAAAGCCAAGAAAACAGTGTTGGCTGAAACATGGCTTGGTATGGGGCGCTAGGTATTTCAAATAGCTGAGTTTGATGGAAACAATTAGGAACAGCAGTAATTGCCTGTCAGGCAACATTGCCATTTGCTGAGGACAAAGCTGATACACTTAGACACAAAGGCTGCTGGGACCTCCATTGTAGCCTTTCACTTTTGAAGATTGTCTTCTGGTTTCCATTACAATGAAGCTCAAACTGCCGGCCCCATTAAAATGTCAAGGTGGGAGGGAGGGGGAAGGTCTTGAAATAAGTCTTTCAAGGCTATTGCTATAGTTGGTTTTATTTATGGAGTAGGGTTCCTGTACACACTTATTTTACTTTTTCTTTACCTTAAGTGATGAAAGAATCAAGTCATTTAGCCCTCATCACCAGGGAACTGAGGAGCCAAATTTTGATCTCTGCAGTTTCTCAGGGGGAACAGTGGAGGGGTGCATTCAGGTCACACTCTGCCCTTATCTGTTCTTCCCCATACCTGGAAGAGTAAGTTCAGGTGCTCCATAGAAACTACTCTGCAGAAGTCCCTTAGCCCATGACTTCCAACCCTTCATAGGGCTTTAAATACCCATTCCACAATTAGAAATCTTGTAGCAATCTGGAATTCCCCTTTTCCTCCCTCTGTTCAGAAATGCCCTATCATAGACAGCTGCTCTCCCGTTGGATTATTTGTAACCCAAATTCTGGGTCAAGGAAAAGAGAAAGGGTGTCCATTCTAGGTCTAGAAAGGCTATAATGATACATGCAAGGTATCTGTGGGGAAATATAAGTTCATTAGTAAGGAGTTCACTGAGATGTCTGCAACTCAGGCACATTCATGGTCAGTATAAGCACTGTCAATATTAAAGTCACTCTTCACTTAGGACATAACTGAAATAAAACAAAACTGAAATGCTGATCTGGAAGCCTAGAGACTGGGGTTTCACATTACTTGTCTCTAAAAAGCCATGTGCCCCTGAGTACAATTTTAACTGGTTTTGAACTGAATACCCAAGGCCTAGAAGACCACCCAGCACATAGTAAGCTCTTGGTAATTAACACTGGCCAATTAAACTTTTTTGAACCTCAGCGTACTGACAGAAATAGGGAATTTTATTAGTTTTCTGAGGCATCCAGAACAATATACTACCAACTAAGGTGGCTTAAAATGATAGAAATCTATTCTTTCAGTTTTAGAAGATAGAAATCCAATACAAAGGTGTCAAGAGGGCCATGCTCCCTCTAAAATCTGTAGAGAAGAATCCTTCCTTGCCTCTTCCTAGCTTTTAGTGTTGGCTGTCAACCCTTGGTGTTCCTTGGCTTGTAGCTGCATCATGCCAAGCTCTGTCTGTCATCACATGGCATTCTCCTGTGTGTCTCTGTGTCTTCTTCTTAAAAGGGCACCAGTCATATTGAATTAAGGGTTCACCTTACTCTAGTATAACCTCATCTTGACTAATCACATCTGCAACCACTCTATTTCCAAGTAAGGTCTCATTCTGAGATATTGAGGATTAGGACTTCAGTATAGCTTTTGGGTGTGTATCACCCAACACATAATAGGGATAATTCCAGTTGTCAATCCATCTCATCATTTATTACAAGGACCCATTAAGATAATACATGGAAAACTCTTTAGAAATAACAGATTATTATTCACATGCCTAGAGGAGTTTCTTCTCCATACCATTTACTGTGAGGATATAGTAGTATGTCATAAAACTTAAATTGTCAACTTGGATACTTAATAGGACTTCATAATTCTATTAATATACATTATCCCTCTTTAGCCTGCAAAGTGGGCAGGGCAAGAACTGTTATCCCATTTTAGAGATTAAAAACAAAACAAAACAAAGACTAAGATACAAAATTAAATGACATGATCAAAGATATACACAATGACAGCAGAATAATTAGTACTAGATCCCATGGTGTCAGCCTCCCATTCGTGACCCTTTTGAGCCCATCATAATGCTGAGATGACAATTTCTCCCTGGAGCCTTCATTTTCTCATCATTGCTAAGGGACTTCTGTTCAATTGGATCAAACTTGGCTGTATTCTGGTACTGAAGATGCAAGGTGGGAGAGAAGGGGATGATGAAAAAAGGGATAAGAGTAAGGAGTAATTACAATGAGTAGGTGAACTAGCAACTCAGCCAATAAGGAATGAATTAAGTGTGGTGTATAGGATAATTAGCAGTTCTTTAGTGCAGGAAAATTGCTACCAGCTGTTCATAACCCAAGAATGAAGACCTAATCTGTAAACGGTTATCTGAACAACCAGGGAGTCAGCTCCAAAATGAAGCTGTGCCTCAGGGCCTGAAGGCTATGCTTTATTGTCCAGAAACAGCCTTGCCCTGGGAAGAATCCATTACACCCATTAATCGTTGTTACACACATTACTTGTTCTAGCCACAAGCCCCTCGAGAATGTCGAGAATATCGGGCCCAGGGTCTGTAGGAGTCAGACCAAAAGGGATAAATAGGAATGTGAGAGTCCTGAAATCCCAGGGTTCCTCCTCAGTGTGTTCCTCCCACTTTCTTCTTTATAGCCTAGTCAAAAAACATGATCTTATCCACCAACAATGCCCATTTCCTCATTGAATTTCCCTGCCTTACCCCAGACAGTCTGACACATCTTCAATTTGGCACACTAATGTAGCTGCTCTTCTGAGTTACCCAAGAACCTTCAGAATAACAACAAAAATAACATAGAAGAAAATGTTATGACAAGACCCTGGAATGTCTTGTCACACTGATGGCAAGAACACCGTCGAAGCTTGAGAGTCATGTTAGAAAGTCAGGAGTCAACTCAATGAGGCTTCTACTGACTAAAGTGGGATGAATTGAACATTAATATAAATCATATCACACCAAGAGATTAAAACACTTTGAATATCTCAAAAATCCATGAGTTCATAAGGATACTAAAACCACTATTCATTGTCCTCTTTGGAGCTTCTGGGGGACCAATACGTTACCCTGAGAACTGGTAAATAAAGGGAAGAACCAAGCATCCAGATCTCTCTCCTGTAGAACTGCACCTCAGATACTAAACAGGTGATGGAAGACTTCTCTAAAATAAATGAAGAAGAAATTATACCCTTTTGCAAACTCCTAACTAAATAAGAGATATAGGCAAGGATCAGTGATGGCCACTAACAACACAAAAAGAGAGACATTGAGACATTATGTTTCTCTTGATAAAAGTGCCATTCACTTTACCTGTAAAGGATCCTTGTCACATCAGATGTAGCCTCTAGATTTAACTACCAATGTACAGAAAATGCAAAGAAGAGGCCGAGCACAGTGGCTCACACTGTAATCCCAGGACTTTGGAAGGCCAAGGCAGGCAGATCGCCTGAGCTCAGGAGTTTGACACCATCCTGGGCAACATGGTGAAACCCAGTCTCTATTAAAATACAAAAAAATTAGCTGGGCATGGTGGCACATGCCTGTAGTCACTGCTACTCAGGAGGCTGAGGCATGAGAATCACTTGAGCCTGGGAGGCGGAGGTTGCAGCGAGCAGAGATGACGCCACTGCACTCCAGCTAGGGCTACATAGTGAGGCTCCATGAGAAAGGGAAGGGAAGGGAAGGGGAGGGAAGGGGAGGGGAGGGGAGGGGAGGGAGGAAAGGAAGGGAATGGAAGGAAGGGAGGAAGGAAAAAAAGAAAGAAAAGAAAACACAAAGAACAGAGAAATATGTCAAATGACACTACAGGAACACAGTCAGAAAATTCCTGAATGTGAGAAATACTATAGGACAAATGATTTGGTTTCCTCAACAAACAAATAATTAGGAGGGAGAAAACAAAGGGTGACTATGAGAAAGTGAATTATTGGCCCCCATTCTTCATCCCTTCCTGCACCCACACCTACACCACAGCCTCATTGTGGGAGGAGTATACTTCCCTCCCTTTGACTCTGAGCTTGGCAATGATATTTGCCTGAGTAATTGGATGGAATGGAAGTGGCAGTGCACAAGTTCTGAGCTCAGGCCATCTTATGCTCCTGCTCTTGTCTTGAGAAGAGCTTACTTTGGATAGCTGTTAAGCCTTCAGCCTGGACAGTGAGCATCTCAATGACAATAAAAATGCATTGAAGACAAGAAGACACAACCCGATATTCTAGACAAGACATATGTTTTATAAATTGAACATGTTCCCCTTTTAGTCATATTTTGAAGTCCTAAGCCCAGGTGTGATGATGTTAGGAGGCAGGACCTTTGGAAGGGGATTAGTTCATGAAGATGGAGCTATCCTTCTTGAATGGGATAAATGTCCTCATAAGAAGAGATACACACAAAAGTGCTTGCTTCTTTCTCTCTCTGCTCTCTGATACATGAGGACGCAATGAGAACGCAGCAGTTCACAAACCAAGGAGAGGGCTCTCAACCAAACACTGGATCTGCTAGCACCTTGATCTTGGACTTTCCAGCCTCCAGAATTGTGAGAAATAAATGTTTGTTGTTTAAGCCCTGCAGTCTATGGTGTTCTGTTATAGCAGCCCAAACTGATTAAGACAACAAGAAAGAGACAGCTTCCCCCCCAGCCTAATACACCCCCACTAATCTGCCACCACCGCTATCACCACCACAGTCACAACTACATTTATATTTCCTGACTTTTCTGCAGATGTAATGAAACCAATGGAATAAGAAAGAGTGACGTATCTCATTCAACTTCATTATAGATTAATTTCAGTTGCCAATCTTCAGTGGCTTGAGTGCCAAAGATAGAAAAGTACATCAATTGGCCCCTAGGACAGAATCCTTTCCTCTTAGGGCAGAGAAAAATAGAGTTTGTTATCACCACCACCAGGTTAAAATCTTTATGTGGAATGTTTCCAGGCAGAGACCTGAATGTGTAAAGAGGAAGAGACAGCTATTTCTTACTAGCAGCTTTTCTACAAGAAGAAAGATTGCTTTTCTGATTTGGGATATTTATTCAGGTCTCCACTCTGGGCTCTTCCCCACAAGAAGTTCTAAGGAAGCATGTGGGTCCATGCCATCAACTGGGAGGACCTTGGAATCCAAATGTTGGGAGGTTAAGTACCAAAAACATGTTCATCAAAAAGGTAGAAGATGTTCTCAGTTGACTCTTTTAACTTTTACAAGCCGAATTTATTTTTGGAAGGTTTGCAGCCTAGAGTATGGTGGGGAACATATAATAAGATTATTTGCTGTAGGTCTTCATTCTCCTGCCAGAGAAAACAACTGGGAGAAACCCTAAAATCCAGGCCCACACTCAGCCCTTAGCACAGGTCATAAACTCAAACCATCAACCCAAGAAGTTCCAGACCACTTCAATTAGCAGTCAGTCCAGAAGTTCCAAGTATGGAATGGTCTCTTCCATTCCAGCAACTTCAGAGCTTATAAACTGTGGCAAGTTATAATTCCAAAAATGGCTACAGCAATATTTCTGGTCCCACATACTCTTCCAGAACTTTGTAACTCCCTATCAAGAGGTGGGATCTTTTTCTCCTCCCCTTGAAACTGAGCAAGACCTTGTGACTGATGTGATGAATGCAATACAGTGAAAATGGCACTCTATGGATTCTGAGGATAATTCATAAAAGGCTACCTCTCTCAAGATGCTTGTCCTTGGAACCCAGTCACTATATGAGAAAGCCCAATCAAGCCCATGTGGAGAGACCATTTGGTAAAGCCCATGTGAAGAGGAACTGAGGCCTCTAGCCAATAGCCAGCATCAACTACCAGGCATGAGAGTGAAGAAGCCTTCAGATGATTCCAGCTCCCAACAAATGAGTCTCTCAGCTGAGGCCTCAGACAACCTGGCACAGAGCAAGTTACCCCTTCTGTGCCCTGTCCAAATTCCCAACGCATTCAATCTACAAGAAAGCAGAGTTAGTGTGTAAACTCAGACTCCGAATCTCAAAAATCTCAAGGACCAAAAGCAGTAGTGTCCTGATACTCCTCTGCTGGTAACCGATCACAATTGTATTGGCCTCAGCAATGTGTGAATAAAATGACCAGAGGTGTTAGCTCAGGCTGGAAGAAAATTGAGGCCATGCTTTGAGTTAGTAAGTTTTTGCCCCTTTAGAAGAGAGTCTTAAGGGGCATAAACTGGGAAAGTCAAGAGTGTCATGGTAGCACAAAGTAGGTTTGGGTCAGGCATGGTGGCTCATGCCTGTAATCCCAGCACTCTCGGAGGCTGAGGCAGGAGGATTGCTTGGGCCGAGGAGTTTGAGACTAGCTGGGGCAACATGGCAAAATCCCATGTCTACAAAAAATATAAAATAAAAAAATTAGCTGGGCATGGTTTTGTCCACCCGTAGTCCCACCTACTCGGGAGGTTGAGGTGCGAGGATCACCTGAGCCTCAGAAGCCTCAGAAGCTGCAGTGAAATCACGCCACTACACTCCAGCCTGGGTGACAGGAATGAAATTCTGTCTTTAAAAGAAAAAAAAGAGGGGCCAGGAGCGGTGGCTCATGCCTGTAAACCTAGTACTTTGGGAGGCCAAAGCAGGTGGATCACTTGAGCTCAGGAGTTAGAGACCAGCCTGGCCAACATGGAGAGACCCCGTCTCTACTAAAAATACAAAACTTAGCTGGGTGTGGTGGTGTTAGCCTGTAATTCCAGCTACTCAGGAGGCTGAGGCATGGGGATAGCTTGAACCCAAGAGGTGGAGGTTGCAGTGAGCCGAGATTGTGCCACTGCATTCCAGCCTGGGCGACAGAGCGAGATTCCATTTCAACAAAAAAAAAAAAAAAAAATGAAGAAAGTAGGGTCATACGGCAGAGGAAGAGCCTCCTAAGAAAAGGGTACACAATAGTGGAGTCGAAAAAAGAGCAGAGAGAACCAGATGCCCACATGAGAAGAGTCTTCAAGTTATATAATACATTGCTTAAAATTCTAATCTGTAAGTTTGAATCCCTAAGAAGAATAAAACAGTGCAAAATAACTTGTTTTTCTCAAGGATTACCATGTCCCCAAAACTTTCATTCATGTTATCTCAATTTAACTTTATAACTTTGTGGGATATTTACCATTTTTATCACCATGTTCTCTTTTTATCTTTCATCATAAAAGAGTTCCATTGTAAAAAATAAAAAAACAGACATCTGAGAGTGAAAATAAAGATTCCCCTTTATTCTCTTACCTAACTCAATTATTCTCCCCATTTCAGAAGTGCCTACTGGTGTGCTACATCTTTGTAGATGTATCACTAAAGTTTTATGCCTTTCTAGAGCTTTTTCTTTGTGCTCATAGTTTCTTTGTAAATATATATTTACACATATATAGCTATTTAAGGAACATAAATGGAATTATACTATTTCTGTGCATTTTGCCTTTGCATTTAATAATATACTGTGGACAGGTCCCTTGTATCAGCACATATGATGCTAACTCATTTCTTTTTTTCTTTTTTTCTTTTTTTTTATTTTTTTGAGACCGAGTCTCGCTCTGTCACCCAGGCTGGAGTGCAGTGGCGCAATCTCGGCTCACTACAAGCTCCGCCTCCCAGGTTCCCACCATTCTCCTGCCTCAGCCTCCCAAGTAGCTGGGACTACAGGTGCCCGCCACCACGCCCGGCTAATTTTTTGTATTTTTAGTAGAGATGGTGTTTCACCGTGTTAGCCAAGATGGTCTCGATCTCCTGACCTCATGATCCGCCCACCACGGCCTCCCAAAGTGCTGGGATTACAGGCGTGAGCCACTGCGCCCAGCCACTAAGTCATTTCTTTATAAAAAGTTTTTGGTATTCCAAGTATGGATAAACCATGAAATTACCTAGTTTTTCCCTCACTGATGGACCTAACTTTAGGCTATTACATATAATGCTGCAACAACTATCTTTATACTTATATTGTTGGACACATGTAGGAGTATTTTTATATGATCAATTCCTGAAGTATTTTGATATGATGACTTCCGGACCAAGGACATGTAAATTTTAAATGTTATATTATTCTAGTTTTTAAGATAAGAAAACATATTGAGAGGTTAAGAAACTTGACCAAGGTCACACAATTGGTAAGTGGCAGACCCAAGATTCAAACCCAAATTATCTGATGCCATGTGTTTGCTACTATATCATGCTATCTGGAAAGACCCAGATAGCATGAATCACAGCCAATGCCTATTAGATGCATCCTTGCATTTTCTTAAACTTGTGCCTACTCTTCAGAAAGTGTTTCACTGTGAAAAATAAAAAAATAGACATGTGAGAAAAAGAAAACTTCTTTTCCTTTGGGAAAGAAGAAGGGAAAACAAAGCTGTGATTTTAAGCAAAGAGGTTTACTTTGCATTAGTCAGGGGACATTAACTGCTATAACAAACACCCAAATATCAGTAGAAAACACACCAACAGTTTATTTCTTGCTTGTGTCACAATTCAAAAACAGAATGGTGGTGGAGGGAGGACCTCTGTCCATCAGTGACAGACTGGATTAAGAAAATGTGGCACATATACACCATGGAATACTATGCAGCCATAAAAAACGATGAGTTTGCGTCCTTTGTAGGGACATGGATGCAGCTGGAAACCATCATTGTTAGCAAACTATCACAAGAAGAGAAAACCAAACACCGCATGTTCTCACTCATAGGTGGGAACTGAACAATGAGCTCACTTGGACTCGGGAAGGGGAACATCACACAATGGGGCCTATCATGGGGAGGGGGGAGGGGGGAGGGATTGCATTGGGGAGTTATACCTGATATAAATGATGAATTGATGGTTGCTGACGAGTTGATGGGTGCAGCACACCAACATGGCACATGTATACATATGTAACAAACCTGCACGTTATGCACATGTACCCTAGAACTTAAAGTATAATAATAATAAAAAAAAAGTTGAGTATTAACATCCAGCCGTGTGCCCAAGAGGAAAGAAAACATGGTTTTGACGGGCACAGAGTATTGTCTCTACCACAGTGAGGAATGAGAGCACATGAAAAAAATCAACTTGTATTGAGCAATTACTATGCGCCAGAAAATGCTCTAAGTGCTTTCTTGTAGAATCTCATGTGATCCTCACACCAACTCTGAGGTAGGGACTATTTCCTCTTTCACATTTTACATATGAGGAAACTGAGAAACAGGGCTATTAAGTTACTTGCCTAAGTTGACACAGTAAAGGGTAGAGCAGGATTCAGACAGACTAGCCCAGGGGCCATACACCTGGGAATTTCTTTACATAACCTTTTAGTTCTCAAATCAGCTTCTCTTTTCTTGAAAAAACCAACAAGCAGCACTATTTGTGTTACAAAAACAGTTTTACATACAACTTTTTTCATGTAAATGTATATGAATTTGTTCCATGAATGTTCTTTATTGCATCCTGGCCTTGACACAGGACCTAATTAATCATCTCTTTGGTTCCCCTATTATTCTCTGTGGCAACCACAAATCCCTCTCTAAAAAGAAAACCTTCAAATATGGCTCTAAGAGGAAGGCTGGGGGAGAAAAGGAGAGATCTTGTTCCTGTTTGAATCGATTGTTTACTTAACCCTGTGGCTGAAATATAAACAATTTTTTTAAGGCTAAAGAGAGAATTAAATTATTTCAATATAATAACTGAGAAGGGATAGAGCCAAAGTCTGATGAGGTCTAAATGTGCATGAAAGCACCCACTATCTTTCATACTCTTTTTCTTATACGCTGCGTTAAAAGTGTGGAGGGAGAGAAAGATGAAGGGAAGGGTGAAGAAAGAGAAAGGGATGAATAAGAGAGAGAGGAGGAAAAGTGAAGGAGGAGGAAGAAGTGAAGGCAGCTCCAGGCACCTTGCCCAACTCCTTGAAGATAAAGTTAATGTTTGTTCACTTGTCTGAATAAAAGAAAGCTAGTCTGATACTCATCTGGTAGTCTCAGTTAAGTCAGTACTGAAATAGTTGTAAACTGAAAAAACTGAAAGATTTGCACACTGGTTGGTTAATATCCATTGCTCCCAGCCCCATGAGAGTTCTACCGTCACACTGGGTGCTTGGTCCATCCCCCATGACCAAGATGTCCACACCACCCTGCAACCAAAAGAGTATGCCTAATACTGCAGGGAGCTCCCAGGGCCTCCTCCAGTACCAAGTGGGCATTGGCCAATCTTCCTGCCCTACAGGTTGTAAAATATTTTAAATATCACCCCTGTGCAGAAATCCTTATTCTGCAGCCTGGGAATGAGATTGCCATTCTCCCTAGTCTTCCTCTCTTTGTTCACTCCTGTCACTGGTTGAGCATCTGATGGTCTGAGAACAACAATCACCAGGTCAGTCTGATGTCAGCAGTTAAGCTGCCTTTGGTCCCATGCTCTCACTGCCCTGTACTCAAAACGATCATAGCTAGAGAGGATTGTGTGGGCATGGAGGCAATGGACAGGCTGGGAAAGAGTGGGGGAATGGGGCGGGGTCACTGTAAAGTTTTGAGGGTGAGAAGAAAAACCAGAAGCCTTCTTGTTCACATTAAAAAAAAAATTCATATGACTCCCTGTTTTGGGTGCTGCACAGTTTATATGATGTCACACAGTTTGTAAAACTCACACACATGATCTCACTTGATCTTCATGCCAAATCTTTTGGTAGGCAGAGCAGGGGTGATGATTCTGTTTTCACAGAAAAGGAAATATAAGTCCAGAGAAGAGATGTGACTTGCTGAGTCCTGCAGCTAAGGACTGTGGTGCATAGATGCCAAGCCCAGCTTTGTTAGGAATGAGCACTTGTTACCACGTTCTGCATTTCTCATTTTCCTGCCTGCTCTTTCTGGCAGTTGTGAATTCCATTCCCAGACTGAAGAGGGTCCAGGCTGCTTAAATTTCATACCAGCAGCTCACCACTCTCTCTGTGCACTTTCCTAGGGACCACAGAGGGGCTGCCAGATGGCCATCACCTGAGGCCTTATGAATCTCCAAATGGCCTGACCTCCAGGGCCCAACTCCATTTAGGACCAGGCTTGACTATGAGGTTACTGAGGAGAAACTGGGGACTATCTGAAGTTCCCAAGAAGAGTGATAGGCTTGGGTCTGACATTAATCAAGATCCCTGGATTTGTGTAGCATGTTACTCATTTTGATTTTGAGGATGAATTATCATATTCAATATTAATATTTCATCCTCATCCTTTCACAGGTCTTTCATAATAACCATGTGAGGACATCAGAGGACACGTCATTACTAACATCTTATAATTGGAAATGGGATCCAAACAATATTCATTGATTGACAAGGTCACACATGATGGGTGATTGCAGCCAGGCTGTGGCTCCAATGTTCTGGCTCCCTGTCCAATGCTAATCACTGCCCTGTGCCACTTACTAGTGCACACATAGCCTATGTCCTTCCAGGGAGGAAAGAGGCTGTTTGGGTAGAAAATGCTGATCCTTAGCTGCTGACTCTGTCAGCACAAAGAGAGTGGGACTGCAGATAACCTCCAACACTGAATAAACCAAAAAGGATTCATTCAATGTTTGAGAACATATTCTCAGTAAGAAACCTACCTTGTCCACCTTATTTTATTCTGTTTTAATAAAAAGTAAGAAAAAGCTGGGTATGATGGCTCATGCCTGTAATCCCAGCACTTTGAGAGGCCAAGGCAGGTGGATCGCTTGAGCTTAGAAGTTTGAGACCAAACTGGCCATCATGGTAAAACCCCGTCTCTATAAAAAGAAAATACCAGAATTATCCTAGTTCCAGCTACTCAGTAGCCCAGAAGGTTGACGCTGCAGTGAGCTGAGATGCTGCCACTGCACTCCAGCCTGGGTGACAAAGTGAGACTCTGTTTCAATTAAAAAGCAAGAAAGGGGGCTGAATGGCTCATGCCTGTAATCCCAGCACTTTGAGAGGCCGAGGCAGGTGGATCGCTTGAGCTTAGAAGTTTGAGACCAAACTGGCCATCATGGTAAAACCCCGTCTCTATAAAAAAAAATAACAGAATTATCCTAGTCCCAGCTACTCAGTAGCCCAGAAGGTTGATGCTGCAGTGAGCTGAGATGCTGCCACTGCACTCCAGCCTGGGTGACAAAGTGAGACTCTGTTTCAATAAAAAAGCAAGAAAGGGGGCTGAAAAGAAATGAATATTTACTATCTCTACTACATTATTTCATTTAGCCATCATAACAACTGTTATGCAAAAGTATTATCATCCATTTCACACAAGTGAGGAAACAGGGTCTGAGAGGTTATATATGATATTTTGCTCAAAGTCTTGTAGCTAGAATGAGTCTTCCCAAAAGCTCATGCATGTTAAGGGGTCCCCCCTTTTTTGGGTGCAGCTTTGCCATTTGGAAGGAAGAATATGAATTCTGGCTCTATCGCTTAGATTTCTTGTGATCCAGACTAGTTATTATTTTGGTCCTGGAGAATAACTTCTCTCCTTTCCAAAATGCAGATAAGATACCTCCTTTCCAAGAAGGTTATGAGGATTAGCATCAACAGCTAACATTTTTGCAAGTTTTCTAAACACTTTTTCTAGGTCCTTTCCACCTATTATCTTACTAACTGCTCCAAGCGTCTCTACAGGAATGAGTACTACTTTTTCAGCTCCAGGTCCCAGGTGAGAAATTGGAAACAGGGCATTGAAGAGATGCTTCCAAGTTAGGAGCTGGAAAGGCCAGTATTTGAAGTCAAGGCATCTGACTGCACAGTCCACACTCCCAACCACTCTGCTCCATGGCCTCTCTGATTTAAAATGACTGACACATAACAGGAGCTCAAGAAAGAGGGTCTGTTATATCATCGTGATGGCTGGTAGCTGACGTGATTGGAAGGGATCTTTCACCAGGACCAACCCACAAAACAGCTCAACATACCCACATCAGGAATGTAAACGAGGGAGGAGCACCGAGTCCTCCACAGACAATGGAGGTGACATGGTTTGGATGGGTATCCCCTCCAAATCCCATGTTGAAATATAGTCCCCGGTGTTGGAGGTGGGGCCTGGAGGGAGGTGTTTAGGTCTTGGGGGCAGATCCCTCATGAATAGCTCGTTGCCCTCCTTGTGATAGTGAGTTCTTGCTCTGAGTTCATGTAAGACCTGGTTGTTTAAAAGAGTGTGGCAATTCCTCCCTCTCTCTCTCTCTCTTGCTCCTTCTTGCCACATGCCACGCTTCTCCCCCAGTGCCTCCCCCTTCACCTTCTGCCATGAGTAAAAGCTTCCTGAGGCTCTCACCAGAAGATGCTGGCATTATGCTTCTTGCACAGTCTGCAAAACCATGAGCCAAAATAAAATCTCTTTTCTTTGTAAACTACCCAGCCTCAGGTATTCCTTTATAGCAATGCAAAACAGCCTATTCCAGGAGGTAAGGTAGGCATTGGCCTCATAGCCCCCAGGGATCCTACTCCATTCCTGACAGGTTTGAGCCTCCCATGACATTTTTCCTTCCCAGGCTTGGATGGTAGAATAATCTTAAGGAAGTCAGCATATGTTCTAGAAACATTCAGAAGACAGAAGAGTCTGTTATGAAAGAACAAAGTACTTGTAATAATAAATTGAATGTTACATGGACACACCCAGACATATACACACAGACACACACACAATTTTTCTTCTCTCTCTCTCTCTCCCCCCGCTCCCCTCTCTCATACTTTGCAAACACACTCCCCAGCAGCTGGTAAGCTGTTCCCTGTCCTCCCACTCAGCCGAATGCCAGTTGTCCCTCCATCCCAACCCAGGCTTTCATAATGGTTTCAGCTTCCAAGAGACAGCTTGACTCAAAATGCCATCCAGTCTGGCTGCCAGGGGAAGCATGAGGACTTATCCAGCAGAGAGGGACAGAAAACACGACAGCCAGAGCCCTCACGCCAGAAGAGCTCTAGGAACGTGAGCATCTGTGAGGTGCTTCTGCCCACAGGTGAGGCTGTGACCTCTGAAAATTACCAGCCTATTAAGGAATGTTTCATGAGGCAAGAGGGGTCTTCCTCATTAGCCACTGGCTTCAGCCTACCTTTCCAGGAGTTAAATGTAGGAGAGAAATCATGCATTTTATGTCACTTGTATGCATCTTGTTTCTCTCAATGGTGCATAATAAACACCTCATTTTGTCCTATTTACTCATATTTTAGCAAGAAACCCCAGAGACCCAAGAGGGACAGAATCTGAAACTCTGAGAGTTCTCTGATTTACCTTTCTTTGATTCTCTCTCCTTTTACCTCTCAATTCCCTGTAATGGACTCATGACAATCCTCTGTGGAAATGTTTGTGTTTTGTCTCTTTTATCTGGGAACGGACCCTGACCCGGCCATAAGGGTGGTTCCCTAGGCTAAGCCAGTCAGAGCATATCACCTGTCCACAGAAGTTAGGTCAGTGGGTGAGCACATGACCCCAGGCAGCCCATCAGAATCCTTTCCCTAGGTGCTTGCAGCCACCATTCTAGTCCACTGAAGGCAGCTGGTCAGAGAAAATGGAAAGATAATAAGCTGAGAGGATGACTTCTGTAGTTTCCTGATTCTCCATTTCATGGTTACATGAGCTAATAAATCTCCCCTTTTGAATACAGAAATTTGTTTGAATTGGGCTTCTGTTGTTTGACTAGTGGCCAGCATTGGAAATGTGGTGGTGTGGCAGGGAAGGAACTATTAAGTAAGCCATCTAGCCCGCTAAACCTTGTAGAATATAGTAGCTAAACAGGGATAGACTTTTAGAATATCTAAAGTAAGGCAATGTATTGTCAAGTTACAAAAAAAAAAAAAATCAATTCAAAACAGCTGAAAAATTAACGAAATATATTGGCCCAGGCAGCTGAAAAGTCCCAAGGTGACTCTCACATACAGACAGCAAAACTTAATCCAAGAGCTCAAAAACGGTCACCAACAACTCAGAACCTTGCATCTCTGTTTTCACCTTCTATAGTGTTAGCTTCATCCCTGTGCCCCATTCAGACCACTGAGAAAATCATTGTAAGGCAGGTATACTCCCACCCCAGTTTTGTCACTTGCAGCTGTATTTAACTATGAAAGTAATCTAAAAAGTACAAGTATGATGAAAATGAGAATTGTGCTTCCATTTCTATAAAATAATCTTAAAATCATCTAACTGTATGTGTATATGTGTTTATATGTGCATGCATGTGTGTGACTGTACATGCATGAAAATGCAGGAAAAGATACATATCAGGTCATTAAAATTGTTTACCGGGGTGGGGAAGTAAAGACCAGGAAAGGAGGGCGAAAGACTCAGGAGAGGAAAAGTTCTTGATAATAACGGTATTTATGGTATATATAGAGTTCTATGGATTTTCCAGTGTTTAGAGGCTACCCACATTCCATAACTCCTGGCCCTTTCGTCTTCAAAGCCAGCACTCACTAGTCAACTCCTTTTCATATCACAACACTCTGATATCAACTCTTCTGCCTCCCTCTTCCACATTTAAAGATCCAGGTGATTACATTTTTGCCTGGCAATGGAACATACTCACAGGTTCTGGAGATTAGACAGTGATGTCATCAGGATGACATTAGGATGTCCCTGTCCCCCAACCTATGAAAATGTTAAATTTCATGCTGACAGGAGTTAAAGTAGCAGATGGAATTAAGGCTGCCATTATTCTACCTTTTATACATTATGATCCCATTTGTACAAATGTGGATGCACAGATACATAAAGTGACAAAGAGGAAATGCATGTATATATATGTAAAGTAGCAAAGTGATAAAGTAGAAGATGAGTCATCAGAATTATAGTGCTTCTCAAGGAGTAGAAGTCAATTCACTTCATGTTTTTCTCAAATTTTTATGCAGCTTTTTAAAATCTGTTTGAATATTTGCAAATCTGGCCAAGTGCAGTGGATCACACCTGCAATCCCAGCACTTTGGGAGGCTGAGGTGGGAGAATTGCTTGCTATTTTGCCCAGGAGTTTGAAACCAGCCTAGGCAAAGTATCAAGACCTCAGCTCTACAAAAAAAGACAAAAAACTTAGCTGTATGTGGTGGTGCATGCCTGTAATCCCAGCTACTCAGGAGGCTAAAGTGGGAGGATCCCTTGAGCCCAGGAGATTGAAGCTGCAGTGAGCCGTGATTGAGCCACTACACTCCAGCCTGGGTAACTGAGCAATACTCTACCTCAAAAAAAATGAAAAAAAAAAAAAGGCAAATTTATGTACAGCAAAAAGCAACAAAGCTTGTTTCATTGGTGAAAATTATCAATTTTAGTAGGGCGTGAGACCTGAGTTCCCTCAAGTATCTGAAGCACTGGATCTGAAAGGTCTGTGAGAGACGAGAGTAGCAGCCTCAGAGGAACTTTGTACTGACTAGATGCCCCTCCCGTCAAACACTCTTCTTCTGTACACAATAAGAGATAGTGAGCCAAAGCAATAGAAAAACTCCCATCTGCTATTAATCCAATTAAAGAGATTCAAAGCCAAGTTGAACATGCAGACTGAGGGATGTGCAGAAACTACTTTGCAGCAGCTCTGCATGGAGCTGGGGGAGGCAGGGAATGAAGGCAGCTCTGTAGGTCTCAGAACATGCACCCCGGAGGAAGTCACTTTCCCTCCTTCCCCAACAGCCTAGTTCAAAATGTCTACTCATTTTTGGGATTCTTCAGCTGTCCCTTTCCACATCCTTGGTCACTCTCATGCATGTCCTTTTCAACTTGTCCCTCTCCTGGTCCCAAAGGGCTGGCGTGCCAGCAGCCCTCCAAGAGCATCTTCCCCACCTTAATTCTTGCTCTCTAGAAGACAACCTGCAACATCAGTGTTCCCTGGATCATGAGATATTTATTAAGCGTTCAGTGAAACATGAGTCTGTGGTCAAAACTTTGACCACAAGTTTTCTGTGGTCAAAACATGGGAAGACAGAGCTAATACAATTAAATTCATTGTTTCTCTGCAGGACACCCCAGAGGCCTTGAAATGCTCATGTGCCCTGCATTGCACGGCAATACACCAGGAGGTGGCTGTAGCAAGCAGTGAATCTGTGGGATCAGGTTATTAAAGGATAACAGGTGAAATTATTGCTCCACATGCTAGAAACAGTGTTAAAGACCTCTCTGTGATAGTAGGGTGAGTTAAGAATTTAATCTTGCAGCCCAAAAGAGCCTTACACACCATCTTGTCCAACTCCTTTATTTTAAAGCTTAAGAAAGGCACAGAGAGGGAAAGTAACTTGCCTGAAGTTCCACAGCTAGTTACTAGCAAAGAAAAGAATCTCTTTCCAATGCTCTTCCTTGCTCACTATTTTATACCATCCCAAGTTACATCTACTAAACACAGAAAGGAGGTACCTCTCATATGGCACATCTGTGGGAGATCACAAAGTACCCCTGGAAGCTTTAAGCCTTATCTGAGTTGGAATATTGGCTCTGTTACCTACTGAAGGCATTTTAGACATCATGGTCAAATGGTGGGTTGTTTTGATTTGTGATGGTGGTTGGACAGCAGGGCATGTAGAATTGTAATGCACCTTAAAGATCCCTTCATCCAACATTTCATATGGGGCATGGATGTTACCTATAGAAATCCAGAAAAGAGATTATAGTGTTTTGTAAAACTGCCTTATTAAGATTTGATATACAATCAACTATCCATTATTAATAAACTACTCATTTACAATTTACTACATTTTGACACATGTATACACCCATGGAACTATTACCATTATCAGAACAGTCAGTATATCCACCTACCCCAAATATTTCTTTTTAAAAAACAATTTTTAAAAATTTTTTTATTTCCATAGGTTTGGTGGGGAACAGGTGTTATTTGGTTACATGAGTAAGTTCTTTAGTGGGATTTTGGTGCATCCATCACCCAAGCAGTATACACTGAACCCAAATGGTAGTCTTTTATCCCTCATCCCCCTCCCACCCTTTCCACATCCCCAGAGTCCATTGTGTTGTTCTTATGCCTCAGCATCCTCACTGTTTAGCTCCCACTTATGAGTGAGAATAACGTTTGGTTTTCCATTCCTGAGTTACTTCATTTAGAATAATAGTCTCCAATCCCATCCAGGTTGGGGTCCCCAATCCCATCCAGGTTACTGCAAATGCCATTAGTTCATACATTTTTATGGCTTAGTAGTATTCCATCATATATATGTGAAAAGCCCTTTGTCAGATGGATAGATTGCAAAAATTTTCTCCCATTCTGTAGGTTGCCTGTTCACTCTGATGGTAGTTTCTTTTGCTGTGCAGAAGCCCTTTAGTTTAATTAGATCCCATTTGTCAATTTTGGCTTTTGTTGCTGTTGCTTTTGGTGTTTTAGACATGAAGTTCTTGTCCATGCCTACGTCCTGAATAGTATTGCCTAGGTTTTCTTCTAGGGTTTTTATGGTTTTAGGTGTAACATTTAAGTCTCTAATCCATCTTGAATTAATTTTTGTATAAGGTGTAAGGAAGGGATCCAATTTCAGCTTTCCACATATAGCTAGCCAGTTTTCCCAGCACCATTTATTAAATAGGGAATCCTTTCCCCATTTCTTGTTTTTGTCAGGTTTGTCAAAGATCAGATGGTTGCAGATGTGTGGTATTATTTCTGATTCCCTTTGAACACTGGCACAAGACAGGGATGCCTTCTCTCACCACTCCTATTCAACATAGTTTTGGGAGTTCTGGCCAGGGCAATCAGGCAGGAGAAAGAAATAAAAGGTATTCAACTAGGAAAAGAGGAAGTCAAATTGTCCCTGTTTGCAGAAGACCTGATTGTATATTTAGAAAACCCCATCGTCTCAGCCCAAAATCTCCTTAAGCTGATAAGAAACTTCAGCAAAGTCTCAGGATACAAAATTAATGTGCAAAAATCACAAGCATTCTTATACACCAATAACAGACAAACAGAGAGCCAAATCATGAGTGAACTCCCATTCACAATTGCTTCAAAGAGAATAAAATACCTAGGAATCCAACTTACAAGGCATGTGAAGGACCTCTTCAAGGAGAACTACAAACCACTCACTGCTCAATGAAATAAAAGAGGACACAAACAAATGGAAGAACATTCCATGCTCATGGATAGGAAGAATCAATATCATGACAATGGCCATACTGCCCAAGGTAATTTATAGATTCAATGCCATGCCCATTAAGCTACCAATGACTTTCTTCGCAGAACTGGAAAACACTACTTTAAAGTTCATACAGAACCAAAAAAGAGCCCACGTTGCCAAGACAATCCTAAGTCGAAAGAACAAAGCCAGAGGCATAACGCTACCTGACTTCAAACTATACTACAAGGCTACAGTAACCAAAACAGCATGGTACTGGTACCAAAACAGAGATATAGACCAATGGAACAGAACAGAGCCCTCAGAAATAATACCACACATCTACAATCAATTCTTCTTTGAATGTTTGGTAGAATCCAGTTGTAAATCCATCTGGTCCTGGACTTTTTATTGGTAATTTTTTCAATTACCATTTCAATCTTGCTGCTTGTTACTGGTCTGTTCAGGGTTTCTAATTCTTCCTGATTTAAGCTAAGAGGGTTGTATGTTCCAGGAATTTATCCATCTCCTCTAGGTTTTCTAGTTTATGCATGTAAAGGTGTTCATGGTAGGCTTGAATGATCTTAAGTATTTCTGTGGTGTCGGTTGTAATATCTCCCATTTCATTTCTAATTGAGCTTATTTGGATTTTCTCTCTTCTTGCTACATCTTGCTAATAGGCTATCAGTTTTATTTATTTTTTCAAAGAACCAGTTTTTTGTTTCATTTACCTTTTGTATTTGTTTCTTTGTTTGTTTCAATTTCATTTATTTCTGCTCTGATCTTGGTTATTTCCTTTCTTCTGCTGGTTTGGGGTTTGGTTTGTTCTTGTTTCTCTAGTTCCTTGAGGTGTGACCTTAGATTGTCTATTTGTGCTCTTTCAGACTTTTTGATGTAGGCCTTTTAGTCTATGATCTTTCCTCTTAGAACCACTTTTGCTGTATCCCAGAGGTTTTGATAGGTTGTATCACTATTACCATTCAGTTCAAAGAATTTTTAGATTTCCATTTTGGTTTCATTGTTGACTTAATTATCATTCAGGAGCAGGTTATTTAATTTCCATGTATTTGCAAGGTTTTGAAGTCCCTTTTGGAGTGGATTTCCAGTTTTATTCAACTATGATCTGAGGGAGTACTTGATATAATTTCAATTTTCTTAAATTTATTCAGACTTGTTTTGTGGCCTATCATATGGTCTATCTTGGAAAAAGTTGCATGCACTGATGAATAGAATTTACATTCTGAAGTTGTTGGGTAGTATGTTCTGTAAATATCTGTTAAGTCCATTTATTTCAGGGTATAGTTTAAATCCATTGTTTCTTTGTTGATTTTCTGTCCTGATGACCTGTCTACTGCCGTCAGTGGAGTACTGAATTCCCTCATTATTATTGTGTTGCTGTCTATCTCATTTCTTAGGTCTAGAAATAATTGTTTTATAAATTTGGGATCTCCAGTGTTAGGTGCATATATACTTAGGATTGTGGTATTTTCCTGTTGGATAAAGCTTTTTATCACTATATAATATCCTTCTTTGGCTTTTTGAACTGCTGTTGCTTTAGTTTGCTTTGTCTGATATAAGAATTGCTACTCCTGCTTGCTTTTGGTGTCCATTTGCAAGGAATATCTTTTTCTACCCCTTTACCTTAAGTTTATGTGAGTCCTTATGTGTTAAGTGAGTATCCTGAACGTAGCAGACACTTCGTTGGTGAATGCTTATCCATTGTGCAATCCTGTATCATTTGAGTGGAACATTTAGGCCATTTACATTCAACATTTGTATTGAGATGTGACGTACTATTCCATTCATCACGCTATTTGTTGCCTGTATACCTTGCGGTTTTTTAATTGTATTGTTGTTTTATAGGTCCTGTGAGATTTATGCTTTGAAGAGGTTCTACTTTGATGTATTTGCAGGAATTATTTCAAGATTTAGAGCTTCCTTTAGTAGTTCTTGTAGTGCTAGCTTGGTAGTGGCAAATTCTCTTTGCCTGAAAAAGACTGTATCTTTCCTTCATTTATGAAGCTTAGTTTTGCTGGATACAAAATTCTTGGCTGATAATTGTTTTGTTTAAGGGGTCTGAAGATATGGCACCAATTCCTTCTAGCTTGTAGGGTTTCTCCTGAGGAATATGCTGTTAATCTGATAGGTTTTCCGTTAGAGGTTACCTGGTGTTTTTGCCTCACAGCTCTTAAGATTCTTTCCTTTGTCTTGATTTTAGATAACCTGATGACAATTTCCCTAGGTGGTGATCTTTTTGCAATGAATTTCCCAGTGTTCTTTGAGCTTCTTGTATTGTTTTCCAAACTTTTAGATTTCTATTCTTTCTCAGGAACACCAATTATTCTTAGGTTTGGTCATTTAACATAATCCCAAACTTCTAGGAGGCTTTGTTCATTTTTAAAAATTATTTTTCCTTTGCCTTTTTTAGATTGGATTAACTCAAAAACCTTGTCTTAAAGCTTTGAAGTTCTTTCTTCCACTTGTTGCATTCTATTGCTGAGACTTTCCAGAACATTTTGCATTTCTCTAAGTGTATCCTTTATTTCCTGAAGTTATGATTGTTTTTTACTTGTGCTATCTATTTCACTGAAGATTTCTCCCTTCATTTGTTGTATTATTTTTTAAAATTTCCTTAAATTGGACTTCACTTTTCTCTGGTACCTCTTTGATTAGCTTAATAATTGATCTTATGAATTCTTTTTCAGGTAAATCCGGGATTTCTTCTTGGCTTGGATCCATTGTTAGTAAGCTAGTGTGATTTTTGGAGGGCGTGGAAGAATTTGTTTTGCCATATTACCAGAATTGTTTTTCTGGTTCCTTCTCATTTGGGTAAGCTATATCAGAGGGACGATCTGGGGCTCAAGGCTGCTGTTCAGATTCTTTTGTCCCACCAGGTATTCCCTTGATGTAGTACTCTCCCCCTGTTCCTGGGGATGTGGCTTCCTGAGAGCTGAGCTGTAATGATTGTCATTTGTCTTCTGGATCTAGCCACCTAGTAGGACTACCAGGCTTCGGGCTGGTACTATGGGTTGTCTGCACAGAGTCCTGAGATGTGAACTGTCTGCAGGTGCCTCAGCCGTAGCTACCAGCACCTGCTCTAGTGGAGATGGCACAGGGTAAAGTGGACTCTGTCGGGGTCCTTTGTTTTGGTTATTTAATGCACTATTTTTGTGCTGGTTGGCCTCCTGCCAAGAGGTGGGGCTTTCAAGAGAGCATCAGCTGTGTTAGTATAGGAAGGTTCAGGCAGTGGGGGGGGGGGGGGTGTGTGTCCTGGAACTCCCAAGAGAATCTACCCTTCAGCTACCAGGATGGATAAGGAAGGACCATCAGGTGGGGACAGGGTTAGGCATGTCTGAGCTCAGACTCTTCTTAGGTGGGGCTTGGTGCGGCTGCTGTGGGAGATGGGGGAGAGTTCCCAGGCCAATGGAGTTCTATCCCTAGGAGGATTATGGCTGCCTCTGCTGTGTCATGCAGGTTGTCAGGGAAGTGGAGAAAAGCCAGCAGTTACAGGTCTCATCCAGCTCCCACACAACCCAAAAGGCCAGTCTCACTCCCACTGTGCCCTCCAACAACAGCACTGAGTTTGTTTCCAGGCAGTGGGTGAGCAGGGGTGAAAACTTGCCCCGGTATACAGGCCTCCCAGCTGTGAAAGCAAGCAGGGCTTTTGCGCCTCCCTGCTTGTCGAGTCTGCACACTGAATTCACACCCTCCCCCAAGTTCTGGCCAGGAGACTTCACATTCGGTTGGAATTGTTACAAAGTTCAGCTGGAGGTTTCCTTCTCTCTGTACCTTGCATGTACCTCTGGCAGCCCTCCCCAAAGACCCCTGTGAGACAAGTCTGAAATGGCTGTCCTGGGGACCCAGAGAGCTCACAGGGCCTTTCCCACTGCTTCCTCTACCCCTGTATTTCACTTGGCTCTCTAAATTGACTCAGCCCCAGTTAAGATCAAATCCTTCTCCTGTGATCTAGATCTTCATGTTTCCCAGTGAGGGTGTGTGTTTGGGGGCAGATAATCCCCCTTTCCCACTTTCACAGTTTGGGCACTCACCGTATTTGGGCAGTCTCCCGGGTCCTGCAGGGGCAATCTGCTTCCTTCAGAGTGTCTGTGGGTTCTCTTGCCTTTCCTGGTATGTTCCTGCAGTCGTTCTGGAGCAAAAGTTCACAATGAGAGTCTCCACACACCGCTCTGAGTAGGAGGTGCAATCTAGTCCTGCCTCTTATCTGCCATTTTTCTCCCATCTCGCAAATATTTCTTTATGCTGCATTGTAATCCTTCGTTACCCTCCTGACCCCTCCCCCCAGGCAACCACTCATCTGTTTCCTATCACTGTAGATTAGTTTGCATTTTCAGGAGTTTTGTGTAAATGGAAACATGCAAGGTACTTTTATTTTAGCTTGCTTTTTTTTTTTAACTCAGCATAGCTATTTTGAAACCTATCAGTACTGTTTCCTGTATCAATAGTTTACTCCCATTTATTGATAATTAGTATTCCACTGTATGTATATATGACAATTTGTTTATCCATCCACCTGTTGATGAACTTTGGGGCTGTTTCCAGTTTGGTGTTATCACAAATGAAGCTGCTATGAATATTCATGTTCAGGTCTTTATAGGAACATATGCTTTTATGTCTTGAGTAATATCTTAGGAATAAAATAGTTTAATATTTAAGTCATATATTTGATTTTTTAAGAACATGCCAAATGTTTTCCTGAAGAGATTGTAGCATTTTGCATTTTGCAACAAGAGTGCGTGACAGTTCCAGTTCCTCTACATTCTTGGCAACACTTAAAAAGGCTTAGTCTTCTTAATTTTAGTCATTCTAATAGGGGTATATCATTATGGGTTTAATTTGCATTTCTCTCATGATTAATAATATTGAGCATTTTATTCATGTGCTTATTTGCCATTTGGATATCTTCTGTAATGAAATGTCCTTTCAAATCTATACCCATTTCTTTAAATGGGTTGATTTTTTTTCTTACTGTTGAGTTATGAGAGTTCTATGATCTAAATACAGGTAACTTATCAAATACATGCTTTGTAAATATTTTCTCCCAGCTTTTGGCCTGTCTTTTCATTCTGTTAACAGCAGACATTTTTTAATGCTGATGAAGTTGAACTTGTCAAGCTTTAGTTTTCTTTTCTTATGATGTCTGTATCTTACTCTAGGGTCAGGGTAAGAATGGCATCAAAGAATTAGTAGGGAAGTATTCCCTCTCCTTTAATTTTCTTGAAAAGTTTGTGTAGAACTGTAATTATTTTTCTTCCTGAAATGTTGGGTAGAATTCATCAGTAAAGTCATCTGGATTTGGATGGCTTCATTATGGGAAATTTTTTAATTACAAATTCTATTTTCTAAATATATTTCAGATATTAAGGTTATCCATTGCTTCTTGATTGAAACTACTTTGGTAGTTTGAGTCATTTAATAAAAGTTGTCCAAGTCTTCTAGGTCATTCAGTGTACAGCATAATGTTGTTCATCATATCCCTTTTATAATCTTTTGAATATCTGTAGGAGCTATAGTAATGTTACCTCAGTGGTTCCTGATATTTGGTAATTTGTGATTTTTTTTTCCCTGAGCAATTTGGCTGCAATTTATCGATTTTATTGATCTCAAAAAAATTTGTTTTCATTTATTTTCTCCATTGTTTATTCCATTTATTATTTATTTCATTGATTTCTGCTTGAATCCTTATTATTTCCTTTCTGTTCTTACTTTGATTTTGACTTGTTCTTATTTTTCAGGTTTCTAATGGGAGAAGTTGAATGCACTGATTTGAGACTTTTTTCTTTTCTAATGTAGTAATTTGTTGCTATAAATTTTCTCCTAAATACTCCTTTTAATGCATCCCACAAATGCTCTGTTGTGTTTTCATTTTCCTTCAGTTCAAAATACACTTTAATTTTTCCTTTTATTTCTTCTTTGTCTCATAGGTTATTTAGAATAGTGCTATTTAGTTTCTAAATATTTGGTGATTTTTCACTTATCTTTTGATTATTGGTAACTAATTTAATTTCACTGTAGTCAAAGAACATACTACATATGATTTGAATGCTTTTAAATTTATTGACTTGTTTTATAGCCTAGAATATGGCTTATCTTCATAAATGTTCTGTGAACACTTGAAAAGAATATACATTGTGCTGTTGTTGAGTGGAGTGTTCTGTAAATGTCAATTAGGACAAGTTGGTTTACAGTGTTATTCAAGTCTACTATATACTTGCTTGCTTGCTGTCTACCTGTTCTAAAATTATTGAGATTGAGTGGTTTTTCTCAGTGTAATTGGGAGATTTTTTTTTATTTTTCCTAGTATTTTTTTACCAGTTTTGCTTCATGCCTTTTTTTTTTTTTTTTTTTTTTTTTTTTTGAGACAGAGTCTCACTCCCAGGCTGGAGTGCAGTGGCATGATCTTGGCTCACTGCAACCTCTGCCTCCAAGTTTCAAGTGATTCTCCTGCCTCAGCCTCCCAAGTAGCTGGGACTATAGGCATGCACTGCCACACCTGGCTAATTTTTGTAATTTTAGTAGAGATGGCATTTCACCATGTTGGCCAGGCTGGCCTTGAACTCCTGACCTCAAGTGATATGCCTGTCTTGGCCTCCCAAAGTGCTGGGACTACAGGTGTGAGCCACTGTACCCAGCTAGCTTCATATATTTTGAAGTTCTATTATTACGGGTATATACCCTGAGAATTGTTATAGCTTCTAAATTATTGGCCCCTTTATCATTATAAAATGACCATTTTATCTCTGGTAAAATTATCTTCTCTGAATTCTACTTTGTCTAACAATAATATAGTCACTCTTTCTTTTGACTAGTGTTAGCATGGTATATCTTTCCTATTCCTTTACTTTTAAGGCATTTTTGTCTTTATAGATAAAGTATGTTTCTTATAGACAGCATCTAGTTGTCTTTTACTGAATCTAAAAATCTCTGCTTTTTAAATGGTGTGTTTAGATCATTTACATTTAATGGGGTTAGTGATACAGCTAGGCTTAAGTCTGTCATCTTGCTACTTGCTTTTTATTATATTTATTTAACTTGTTCCTTGTTCCCCTTTACCTTTTCTTTATACTTCTTTCAGAATAAATATTTTTATAATTTGCATTTGTTTCATTTTTATTTTTTGTTGCCTTATTAGCTGTAACTCTTTTCTTAATTATCTGTTGCTTTAGGGTTATAACATACAGGTTTCATTTATTATAGTCTACCTTAAACTGACATTATAATTCTTTATGCATAAGACTTTACAACAGTATACTTCTTTCTGTTCTTACAGGCTTTTTTCTATTTCGGTCATACATTTTACCTATAGCTATGTAATAAATCCAAGAATACATAGCTATTATCATTGTTTAAACAATACATTTTTTAAGTGACATTTACTTAGTATGAAAAACTGTATATAATTACCCATTAGAATCTATATCTGATTCTTCTCATGTCTTTGTGCAAAAATTTCCATCTGGTATCATTTTTATCCTAAGTTATTTTCTTTCAAATTTCTTGTAGTGCAGGTATTCTGTTGATGAATTCTTTCAGTTCTTACATGTTTGAAAATATCTTCATTATATCTTTAGTTTTGAAAGATATTTTTATTGGGTAAATAATTATGGCTTTAAAAGCTTTTGTTTTTTCTTTCAGTGCTTAGAGAGATTATCCTACTGTCTTCATTATTACATTTTTAACTAAGAAACCTGTTGTCATCCTTACCTATGTCTCTCTGTATACAATGTGCTTTTCTCTAGCTTCTAGCTTCTTTTAGCATTTTTATTATCAGTTTTGAGCAATTTAATTATGTTGTGCTTAGATATCATTTTTTGCGTACCTTTATATTTGAGTTCATTGGGTTTATAGTTTTCATCAAAATTCAAAAAGTTTTGGCCACTAATTAACTCTTAAAAAGATATTTCCTGTTCTCCTTCAGAGACTTGAAGTACATGTATGCTGGCTTGTTATACTTTTTCCACAGCTCACTGATATTCCCTTTATTTTTAAAATTCTTTTTTCCCTAATGTTTCATTTTAGATAATTTCTATTGCTGTGTCTTTGAGTTCTTCTACAATGTCTAATGTGACATTAATCCTATGCATTGTATTTTCATCTCAGACACTGTAGTGTTTATCTCTAAACATCTGAGTTGGCTTTTAAAAATATCTTCTGGGCCGGGCGCGGTGGCTCAAGCCTGTAATCCCAGCACTTTGGGAGGCCGAGACGGGTGGATCACGAGGTCAGGAGATCCAGACCATCCTGGCTAACACAGTGAAACCCCGTCTCTACTAAAAAATACAAAAATCTAGCCGGGCAAGGTGGCGGGCGCCTGTAGTCCCAGCTACTCGGGAGGCTGAGGCAGGAGAATGGCGTGGACCCGGGAGGCGGAGCTTGCAGTGAGCTGAAGTCCGGCCACTGCACTCCAGCCGGGGCGATAGAGCGAGACTCCGCCTCAAAAAAAAAAAAAAAAAAAAAAAAAAAAAAAAAAAATATCTTCTATGACTAACTAACTGTTGTGTTCAATCTTACCTCCAGATTTGTGAACGTACAGGATACAGTTACAACAATGTTTTAATGTCCTTGTCTACTATTGTTATCATCTGTGTCATTTCTGAAGCAGTTTCAATTGGCTAGCTGGTAATTTTGGTTGAATATAAAACATTGAGAATTTAACCTTATGGGCATTGGATATTTTTGTATTCCTATAAATACTCTTGAGCTTTGTTCTATGAAATTCTTAGGTTAATTGAAGAGAGTTTGATCCTTTTAATCTTGGTTTTAAGATTTATTAGGTGAAGGCTCAGGAGGCACAGCAAGATGGTGGAATAGAAGGCTCCACTGATTGTCCTTCCTACAAGGACACCAAGTTAACAACTATCTACACACACAAGAAAAGCACCTTCATAAGAACCAAATATCAGGTGAGTACTCACAGTACCACAGTACCTGGTTCTAATTTCATATTTGTGAAAGAGGCACTGAAGAGGTATAAAAAAGAGTCTTAAATTGCCAATGCCACCCCTCCCCACCCCCAGCAACATGGTGCAGGAAGTTTCTCTTGTCCCCAGGGGGAGGGAAAACACAACGATTGTGAGGCATTGAAATCAGGGCTGTCCTGTTAGAGCAGAAAGGAAAACCGGACCAAACTCAGCTGAGCCGATGCCCACCCTCAAGGCAATCTAGGCCTTAAGGACTGCAACCCTTAGGCCAGGCCTAGTGCTGAACAGGGCCCAGAGACAGTGGACTGAGGGGGACATGTGACATACTGAGGCACCAGCTGGGGTGGCTAAGGGAGTACTGGCATCACCTCACCCCTAATCCCAGCTTGTAGCTCCAATAGAGAGCTCTCTCTTTTGCTTGAGGAGAGAATAGGGAAGAGTGGGAAGGACTTTATCTTACATCTTGGATACTGGCTCAGTCACGGCAGGATAGGACACTAGTTGAGTTGTGAGGCCCTCTTTCCAGGCCCTAGCTCCTAGATGACATTTCTAGACACATTTTGGGCCAAAAGGGAACCTGTTGCCTTAAAGGAAAGGACACAGCCCTGGCAGCATTCATCACCTGCTAACTGAAGGCCTTTGGGCCCTGAATAACCAGCAGCAATGCCCAGATACTGTATCTAGGGCCTTGGGTAAGACTCTCGGACTTGCTGGCTTCAAGTACCAGCAAAGCCACAGAGCTCAGAGCAACAAGTGGCTCTAGGGGTAGCCAATTCCAGGACTTGGCTCTTGGATGGAATTTCTGGACTTTCCCTGGGCCACAAGGCAGCCCACTACTCTGAAGGGTGAGTCTCAGGCCAGGCAGCCTTCATCACAGCTGACTGAAGAGCCATTGGGCCTTATAGGAACACTGGGCACAGTCTGGCAGGACTCCACATTGGCCTGGGGTGGCAATGGCCATAGGACGAGGCTCCTCAGGCTTTGGAAAGGGGAGGGAAGAGTGGAAAGGACTACATCTTGTGGTTTGAGTGCCAGCTTAGCCACAATATAATAGAACACCAGACAGACTTCTAAGGGTTTTGACTCTAGTCCCTGGCTCACAGATAGCACCTCTGGACATGCCCAGGGCCTGGGGGAACTCACTATTCTGAAGGGAAGGACACAGGCCTGCCTGGCTTTGCCACCTGCTGACTGTAGAGCCTCAAGGCCTTGAATGAACATAGGTTATAGCCAGTGCATGGTTATAGCAGGGCTTGGGTGAGACCCAGTGCTGTGGCTAGCTCCAGATCTGATCCAGCACAGTTCTAGTGGTTGTGGCCACAGGGGTGCTTCTGTCATACCACACCCAGCTCCAGGTGGCTCAGAATAGAGCCACCATTTACTGGGGAGAAAGTAAGGGAAGAGTACAAGAATCTCTGCCTGATAATCCAGAGAATCCTTCTGGCTTTTGTCCAAGACCATCAAGGCAGTAACTCTACAAGTCTGCAAGAGTCATTGCATTACTGGGCTTGGGGTTCCCCCTAAAACAGATACAATTTAGATCACATCAGCCAAGTCCTTTTGAATATATGGAAAGTGTTCCCAAGGAGAACACATACAAATAAGCCCAGAATGAGAAAACTACAATAAATACCTAACTCTTCAATGCCCAGACACTGAAGAACATCTACAAGCATCAGCATTACCCAAGAAAACATGACCTCACCAAATGAACTTGAGGTCGGGAATTCGAGACCAGCCTGGCCAACATGGCGAAGCCCCGTTTCTACTAAAAATACAAAAATTAGCCAGGTGTGGTAGTGTAATCCCAGCTGCTTGGGAGGCTGAGGCAGGAGAATCACTTGAACCCAGTGGGGCAGAGGTTGCAGTGAGCCGAGATCGTGCCATTGCACTCCAGCCTGGAGAACAAGAGCGCAACTCCATCTCAAAAAGAAAAAATAAAAATAAATACATAAAATGAAGTGAACAACAAAGTGAAGAGATAACCCAGATAATGGGAGAAAGTATTTGCAAGCTACTCATCTGACAAAGGATTAATAATCAGAATATACAAGGAGCTCAAACAGCTCCATAGGAAAACATCTAATAATCCTATTTAAAAATGAGCAAAAGATTTAAATAGACATTTCTCAAAAGAATACACACCAATGGCAAACAGGCATTTGAAAAGGTGCTCAACATCACTGATCATCAGAGAAATGCAAATCAAAACTACAATGAGATATCATGTCACCCCAGTTAAAATGGCTTTTATAAAAAAGGCAATAACAAATACTAGCAAGGACATGGAGAAAAGAGAAACCTCATACACTGTTAGTGGGAATGTAAATTATTACAACCACTATGGGTAGCAGTTTGGAAGTTCCTCAAAAAACTAAGAACAGAGCTACTATATGATACAGCAATCTCACTGCTGAGTATAAATCTAAAAGAAACTAAATCAGTATATTGAAGTGATATCTGCAGTCTTATGTTTGTTGCACCACTGTTCACAATAGCCAAGATTTGGAAACAACGTAAGTGTTCATCAACAGATGAATGGACACGGAATATATGGTACTTAAACACAATGGAATACTATTCAGCCATAAAAAAGAATGAGATCCTGTAATTTGCAACAACATGGATGGGACTGGAAGTCATTATGTTAAGTGAAATAAGCCAGGCACAGAAAGACAAACATTGTATGTTCGTACTTATTTGTGGGATCTAAAAATGAAAACAATAGAACTCATGGAGATAGAGGGCAGAAGGATGGTTACCAGAGGCTGGGAAGAGTAGTAAGGGGTTGGAGGTGGGGATGGTTAATGGGTACAAAAAATTGTAGAAAAAATGAATAAGACCTAGCATTTGGGCCGGGCGCGGTGGCTCAAGCCTGTAATCCCAGCACTTTGGGAGGTCGAGACAGGCGGATCATGAGGTCAGGAGTTCGAGACCATCCTGGCTAACATGGTGAAACCCCGTCTCTACTAAAAAAATACAAAAAACTAGCCAGGCGAGGTAGCGGGCACCTGTAGTCCCAGCTGCTCGGGAGGCTGAGGCAGGAGAATGGCGTGAACCCGGGAGGCAGAGCTTGCAGTGAGCTGAGATCCGGCCACTGCACTCCAGCCTGGGCGACAGAGTGAGACTCCATCTCAAAAAAAAAAAAAAAAAGACCTAGCATTTGATAGCACAACAAGGTGACTATAGTCAATAATAATTTAATTGTACTTTGAAAAATAACTAAAAGAGTATAATTGGATTGTTTGTAACACAAAGGATAAATACTTAAGGGGATGACTATCTCACTTTACATGATCTGATTATTACACATTGCATGCCTGTATCAAAACTAAAAAAAATTAAAGAATTGAAAAAATATGTATTAGGTGAAAACAGATCACCATTGATTGTAGGGCTAATTTACCATACTACTAGATAAACTCCTTCTGAGTACTCTCCTTCATATTAATACACAATTAAGTATGAGGTTTTCACTCTGGTTGGTAGTCCTGACACTGCTTCCAGCCCTGTATATATAAGCCCTGGTGTCAGGTGATTTTTTCCTTGGTTTGGGGGTAGTTTTCTTGCATGCATTGATTAGTGTCGTTCTGAATACTCAAGGGGCACCCTCTGAAGTTCTTTTTCTGTGCGGTTCTCTCCCTCTGGTAATTCTGTCCTGTGAATCCTAGCCGCCTAGTCTCCCAGATTCTCCACTCCATCTATTGAACTCATAGACTCCAGAGGCACTGCCGGGGTCTCCAGAGGTCCCTCCAGAGGTCCCTCCTCTGGGCTGAAGCCCTAGAAACCTTCTCAAGGCAGGAACTTGGTGCAATTTTAGGATTTGCTTCATTTGTTTTCTATTCCACATGCATCATCATCCTTTCTTGCCTGATACTCAGTGTCTTTAAATTTTGTTTTATAATATTTTTCTGTTTTGTTTATGCTGTTGTTTCACGTGGGAGGGCAAATTTGGTCATATTTATCCTCCATTAAGTGAACATGGATGTTCTCGATTATAGGATTTCAATTAGGCTGTACCTCCTCAGTTTTTCACAGGTATTGCTTCTGTTCACTCTTTAAAACTTCATGTTTTCTATGCAACTATTCCTCACCTCATCTCTTTCTCCCTGAGAGATCTTATTCCAAAGTTTCAAGCAAACCCATATGTTGAATCTCAAATTTCCATTATCATCTCAGTCTATCTTAATTCCTAGACCTGTTTATTCAATGACTTACTAGTCATATTTTTCTAGATTCCCATAAGCTGCTTGAACTCAATATGTAGAAAATAAATAACCCCCTCCTACAAGTTTCTACCATCCCCATACTTAAATCTCCCTGTAGCTTTCATCACACTATTTGCAGCAACTTTTTTGTTTTTTTGTCTTTAGATTGTTAGCAGAGATTATGTTTGTATCATTTTTTAGCACCTAGCACAACTCCTGAACTAAAGAGCTTCTCAATGAATATGTTGAATTAAATTAAATCCTACATACAAGGGAAACTGTCAGAGAGAGGAGAGATAAATAATTTAAGTGAAACTCTATCACACTGAACAGGATCTGCCTTGTTCCTGAAAGGATGGATTAGAAAGAAGATCCAGTGTGGGGCACTGTCTGACTTCCTGTCTCTGGCCACTGTGAGGAGATACCTTGGAATAAGCAAGGATAGAAAATTAAGTGTAAAGAATGGAAGGAAGCCAACTTTCTGGGCTCCCACGTGATAAACATTGCTGCTTAGAACCATGTCCAAATTAACCACTTTTATTGCTCCCTTCTGTGCTGAATATGCTTATACCAAATGCATTATACATTGCTTTTTGAAGTGTTTTTGAGTCATTTTAGGCAAAGACATTTCATCTCATCAATCATATTATAAATTCCAACTAGACATAACAATGCCCATTTTCTCAGTAGTTTGGAAAGACTTTAGGAGCAAGGACTATGGCTTTCTTAAGAGACCAGGTGCATCCCAAGTATAAGGACCATGACTTTCCTGGGGAAAGGCAGTGCCCACGAGTATTGATTACCTATGCAAGAAGTGGCGATACAGGGCAGGCTTGAAGTCTGCAGCCACAGCTGGTCATAAGCCTAATTTCACCACCCTTTCCCTATTCATGTAACAATCCTACTCCCATCACACTGAGGAGCTGGGCTCTTCCACAATGGCAAATCTAATTCAGCTTTGCCTAAAGCTTGTTTGCCAGGGAAATCTTGGCCCAGCTCCTCTGGACACAAACTCCCTGGCAGAGCATGTCTGTCTGTCTTTGGGGAAAGTTCTCAGCATGTTCTGCTTCTGTTCAAACTGACTGGGTGGAGCTAGAATCAACAGGGGATTTGGCGAGCAGGCCAAGCAGGTGTGAAGGCTTCTTTCAGTAACCCAAATATTAGAAAGTCTTTTCAATCATCTTGTCTGGTGCCCAGGTCTGGTTCCTCTCAGAGAAGAGCTGGAATGGCTCAGCCCTCCAAATTCCAAGACCCAGCATTACAGAGAGTGTGAAGTCATCAGGCCCAGCTTAGAAGACTATTAGTTATAAAGAACAGTCCAACTTCTCAGCAGCTACATGGTACTCACATCCTAGTCTAATAAAGTTTAATAGATTCTTCCAAACTGGAGATATAAGGCCAAAAGTGGCTTAAAATAAAGATTCTAAAATGATGTTTAATACATTAAAGCAACTATGGGATAGCATCATTTGCCCAAATTGACAAGCTTTAAAATGGATAATACCTAGTGTTGGCAAAAGGCATGGAGAAATAATAATTCCCATATACCGTTAGTAGGAATATAATTTGGGGCACCATTTTTAAAGGGAATTTTTGAAGTGTCTGTCAAAACCTCATGGGAGTGTATGCCTTTCAACCTAACAATTCCAGTTCTAGCTATCTGCCCTTGAGAACCAGTTTCATATGTGTACAAAGATACACATGTAAAGATGTTCATGTCTCGTCTTTACTAAAAAATACAAAAAACTAGCCGGGCGAGGTGGCGGGCGCCTGTAGTACCAGCTACTCGGGAGGCTGAGGCAGGAGAATGGCGTAAATCTGGGAAGTGGAGCTTGCAGTGAGCTGAGATCTGGCCACTGCACTCCAGCCTGGGCGACAGAGCGAGACTCCATCTCAAAAAAAAAAAAAAAAAGATGTTCATGTCAGCATTGTTTTTAATATCAAAAAGTTGCAGGTAATCTAAATCTCTAGTAGTAAGGTTAAGAGGAAATTATTTCTGGTGAATCCACATTATGAAATATCATGTGACACTGAAAAGGATAAAGAAGCCCTTTGTAATATACAATCCCTGAGAGACATTGCTAAATGACAAAAGCCAATACAAAGCAAGATAGATAGATGATCATGCTCATGAAAAACATAAAAGAACCTTGAGATTCTATGTCTATGTATGAAATGCATCTTTGCAAGGCAGCACATTGAACTGTTTACTGTGGTTAACTCTGGAACCCTGAGCAAGTGAATGGATACAAAATGGTCAAAAAGGGGAATGGGAAAAAAGAGAGTTTTCAGTTTTATTCTATACTTGTTTTGAAAGGTAAACAAAAGAAAATGACAGCAAGAAAAACTTTGTTGTATGTGATGTTAAAGAAATGGGAGTTCAGGTGTTTTTCAGAAGTAGTGTTTCTCAATTCTGGCTATATTGTAGAATATATATATATATATATATACACATACATACACACATATATGGGAATAAAGGAAATATATTGGGGAATATATATATATATATATATATATATATATGAATAAAGGAAAAACCTATCTTAACTCAGGTACTGTAGGAAGCAACCCTGAGGCAAGGATTAAAATGCTGACACTTTATTTGGGTGGCATAAGCCAAGTGTAATAAAGATAAGGAAATACGTGGGCCAGGAAAGATGCTAAATTTTGTTATGGGGTATTTCTTTGCTGGCCAACACTTCATAAAAAGTACTGAAGAGACAGAGCAGAGACACAGCATTTCCTCAACAGGACTTCTCCAGATATATGCAAGGAGAAGCCACACCTTGGAACAGTCCACAGAAGAGAAAGAGAGGGTAATCTATCACCCAGTTCTCTCCTGTCCCCACTTTCTCTTCAGTCAAGGTGAGCTGCTCCCTGCCTCATCTAGCTAATGGCTGCTCTCAGAAAGTCAGATCCCCTGTCTTGAAGTAGGACATTTATCAAAATCTACATCAAAAGAGACATGACTTGGGGTACCATGAGCTCAGAATATGGGTCTTGAGCTGTGATCCTAGGATTTTGCCTTGAGCTCCAGCCAACTCTTGGGAGGTGGGGGTTGGAGGGGGTAGGGGGAGTGGTCAGTAAGGGTCAGCAAAGACAGAAGCAGTAGGACATGGTCAGAGAGCCAGGAAGAGCCTTCAGAAAGATGGGAGAGATCAAGGGAAGCTTAGAAGGTACATAAAGCTTGTGTCCATTATAATTCTGACCCTATCTCACCCCTGACCAGTTAAATCAGGTCTGGGAACTTATACTATTTTAAAGGATCCCTAGATTATTGGAATGTTCAGCCAGGATTGAGAACCACTGCTTTAAAATTCCCATCCAAAATAACCATCTGGTGCAAATTTCATATCATGGTGCCCCATTTTTCTCCTTTCAATAAAAAATGACAAAGCCACCTGAAAGGACATCTTAGACAGCCACTGTGCCTCGGAAACTTAAGTTATTTCAAAGTAGGTTCTGCAAGCGTTTTATGACCTTGACTTTCTGTTAGCCAAAGGCCACACAAATTCTTGATGCAAAACAATGAAATTTTCTATTTGGCTACATTTGAACAGCAATTTTGCAAAGGGTAGCAAAAAACAGCAGGTTTCTCGGTCACGCTAAATAGGTCTTTTTTGAAAAAGTAATAATCAGTTCACTGTCTTGGATTTAGAGGGCACATCCTTCCTCAAAACTAACAATGTCACATTTTATTTTCTTCACATAAATTGTGCTCTAACCATGTGTATCCAGATGAAACCAAAACATAAAGTGATTCCTTAAGCTTTTCCTATAAATGTATTTCCTTGTACAAACCTTCATTTTTTACATTTTATACTCAATCTATTGCATGCTGATTTATATATGGATAAAGAGTAAGACGCTGCTCAGAAAAGAAGTTAAATACTGCAATCAAATGCAACCTTCTTCATGGCCTAATATTATTGGAATGCCTTTGCTGTCACCCCTTCGTCAGTTCAACAACTTCAGTAAAAATGATCGTAAGTGATAAGAAATGTGGAGTCTTCCAGGAATACGATATAAGCAGTACCCTGAGAGAATGTGTTCTCGGTTTTGTCACTTCTCCTATCTAGACACAGTTTCCCCAGATGCAAATGAGGGGTTGGGTCTTGATAATGTTTTCAGTCCTTCCAATTCTGAAATTTTACATTTCTAAATTCTTGGATAATTTTCCCTATGCTTCTGTCAACATACACGCTTGGCTGTGATTTCTGCTCACCATGTCTCCAAAGACTTAGTAGAGAAAATATATCTCAAAATAAAATGATCGAGCAGAGACAGAAAGATGGCCGAATAGGAACAGCTCCAGTCTCCAGCTCCCAGCGCGAGCGACATAGAAGACAGGTGATTTCTGCATTTTCAACTGAGGTACTGGGTTCATCTCACTAGGGAGTCCCGGACAATCGGTGCTGGTCAGCTGCTGCAGCCCGACCAGCGAGAGCTGAAGCAGGGCGAGGCATCACCTCACCTGGGAAGTGCAAGAGGGAAGGGAATCCCTTTTCCTAGTCAGGGGAACTGAGACACACAACACCTGGAAAATCGGGTAACTCCCACCCCAATACCGCACTTTACCAAGGGTCTTAGCAAACGGGCACACCAGAAGATTATATCCCACACCTGGCCAGGACGGTCCCATGCCCATGGAGCCTCCCTCATTGCTAGCACAGCAGTCTGTGATCTAATGGCAAGGCAGCAGCGAGGCGGGGGGAGGGGTTCCCGCGATTGCTGAGGCTTAAGTAGGTAAACAAAGCCACTGGGAAGCTTGAACTGGGTGGAGCCCACAGCAGCTCAAGGAGGCCTGCCTGTCTCTGTAGACTCCACCTCTGGGGACAGGGCACAGCTAAACAACAACAACAACAACAACAAAAAAAAAGCAGCAGAAACCTCTGCAGACACAAATGACTCTGTCTGACAGCTTTGAAGAGAGCAGTGGATCTCCCAACATGGAGGTTGAGATCTGAGAACGGACAGACTGCCTGCTCAAGTGGGTACCTGACCCCTGAGTAGCCTAACTGGGAGACATTCCCCACTAGGGGCAGACCAACACCCCACACCTCACACGGTGGAGTACACCCCTGAGAGGAAGCTTCCAAAACAAGAATCAGACAGGTACACTTGCTGTCCAGCAATATTCTATCTTCTGCAGCCTCTGCTGCTGATACCCAGGCAAACAGGGTCTGGAGTGGACCTCAAGCAATCTCCAACAGACCTACAACTGAGGGTCCTGACTGTTAGAAGGAAAACTACCAAACAGGAAGGACACCCACACCAAAACCCCATCAGTATGTAACCATAATCAAAGACCAGAGGCAGATAAAACCACAAAGATGGGGAAAAAGCAGAGCAGAAAAGCTGGAAATTCAAAAAATAAGAGCGCATCTCCCCCTCCAAAGGAACGCAGCTCATCGCCAGCAACAGATCAAAGCTGGACAGAGAATGACTTTGACAAGATGAGAGAAGGCGGCTTCAGTCCATCAAACTTCTCAGAGCTAAAGGAGGAATTACATACCCAGCGCAAAGAAACTAAAAATCTTGAAAAAAGAGTGGAAGAATTGATAACTAGAATAATTAATGCAGAGAAGGCCATAAACGAACTGACAGAGATGAAAACCATGACACGAGAAATACGTGACAAATGCACAAGCTTCAGTAACCGACTCGATCAACTGGAAGAAAGAGTATCAGCGATTGAGGATCAAATGAATGAAATGAAGCGAGAAGAGAAATCTAAAGAAAAAAGAAGAAAAAGAAATGAACAAAGCCTGCAAGAAGTATGGGATTATGTAAAAAGACCAAATCTACATCTGATTGGGGTGCCTGAAAGTGAGGGGGAAAATGGAACCAAGTTGGAAAACACTCTTCAGGATATCATCCATCATCAAAGACCAGAGAACTTCCCCAACCTAGTAGGGCAGGCCAACATTCAAATTCAGAAAATACAGAGAATGCCACAAAGACACTTCTCGAGAAGAGCAACTCCAAGACACATAATTGTCAGATTCACCAAAGTTGAAATGAAGGAAAAAATCTTAAGGGCAGCCAGAGAGAAAGGTCGGGTTACACATAAAGGGAAGCCCATCAGACTAACAGCAGATCTCTCGGCAGAAACTCTGCAACCAGAAGAGAGTGGGGGCCAATATTCAACATTCTTAAAGAAAAGAATTTTAAACCCAGAATTTCATATCCAGCCAAACTAAGTTTCATAAGTGAAGGAGAAATAAAATCCTTTACAGACAAGGAAATGCTTAGAGATTTTGCCACCACCAGGCCTGCCTTACAAGAGACCCTGAAGGAAGCACTAAACATGGAAAGGAACAACCAGTACCAGCCATTGCAAAAACATGCCAAAATGTAAAGACCATCGAGGCTAGGAAGAAACTGCATCAACTAATGAGCAAAATAACCAGTTAATATCATAATGGCAGGATCAAGTTCACACATAACAATATTAATCTTAACTGTAAATGGACTAAATGGTCCAATTAAAAGACACAGACTGGCAAATTGAATAAAGAGTCAAGATCCATCAGTTTGCTGTATTCAGGAGACACATCTCACATGCAGAGACATACATAGGCTCAAAATAAAGGGATGGAGGAAGATCTACCAAGCAAATGGAGAACAAAAAAAAGCAGGGGTTGCAATCCTAGTCTTTGATAAAACAGACTTTAAACCATCAAAGATCAAAAGAGACAAAGAAGGCCATTACGTAATGGTAAAGCGATCAATTCAACAGGAAGAGCTAACTATCCTAAATATATATGCACCCAATACAGGAGCACCCAGATTCATAAAGCAAGTCCTTAGAGACTTACAAAGAGACTTAGACACCCATACAATAATAATGAGAGACTTCAACACCCCACTGTCAACATTAGACAGATCAACAAGACAGAAAGTTAACAAGGATATCCAGGAATTGAACTCATCTCTGCAGCAAGCAGACATCTACAGAACTCTCCACCCCAAATCAACAGAATATACATTCTTCTCAGCACCACATCATACTTATTCCAAAATTGACCACATAATTGGAAGTAAAGCACTCCTCAGCAAAGGTACAAGAACAGAAATTATAACAAACTGTCTCTCAGACCACAGTGCAATCAAACTAGAACTCAGGACTAAGAAACTTAATCAAAGCCGCTCAACTACATGGAAACTGAATAACCTTCTCCTGAATGACTACTGGGTACATAATGAAATGAAGGCAGAAATAAAGATGTTCTTTGAAACCAATGAGAACAAAGATACAACATACCAGAATCTCTGGGACACATTTAAACCAGTGTGTAGAGGGAAATTTATAGCACTAAATACCCACAGAGAAAGCTGGAAAGATCTAAAATTGACACTCTAACATCACAATTAAAAGAACTAGAGAAGCAAGAGCAAACACATTCAAAAGCTAGCAGAAGGCAAGAAATAACTCAGATCAGAGCAGAACTGAGGGAGATAGAGATACAAAAAACCCTCCAAAAAATCAATGAATCCAGGAGTTGGTTTTCTGAAAAGATCAACAAAATTGAGACCGCTAGCAAGACTAATAAAGAAGAAAAGAGAGAAGAATCAAATAGATGCAATAAAAAATGATAAAGGGGATATCACTACCGACCCCACAGAAATACAAACTACCATCAGAGAATACTGTAAACACTGCTATGCAAATAAACTAGAAAATCTAGAAGAAATGGATAATTTTCTGGACACTTACACTCTCCCAAGACTAAACCAGGAAGAAGCTGAATCCCTGAATAGACCAATAGCAGGCTCTGAAATTGAGGCAATAATTAATAGCCTACCAACCAAAAAAAGTCCAGGACCAGATGGATTCACAGCTGAATTCTACCAGAGGTACAGGGAGGAGCTGGTACCATTCCTTCTGAAACTATTCCAATCAAAAGAAAAAGAGTGAATCCTCCCTAATTCATTTTATGAGGCCAACATCATCCTGATATCAAGGCCTGGCAGAGACACAACAAAAAAAGAGAATTTTAGAACAATATCCCTGATGAACATCGATGCAAAAATCCTCAATAAAATACTGGCAAACAGGATCCAGCAGCACATCAAAAAGCTTATCCACCATGATCAAGTGGGCTTCATCCCTGGTATGCAAGGCTGATTCAACATACACAAATCAATAAACATAATCCAGCATATAAACGAACCAAAGACAAAAACCACATGGTTATCTCAATAGATGCAGAAAAGGCCTTTGACAAAATTCAACAGCCCTTCATGCTAAAAACGCTCAATAAATTCGGTATTGATGGAACGTATCTCAAAATAATAAGAGCTATTTATGACAAACCCATAGCCAATATCAAACTGAATAGGCAAAAACTGGAAAAATTCCCTTTGAAAACTGGCACAAGACAGAGATGCCCTCTCTCACCACTCCTATTCACCATAGTGTTGGAAGTTCTGGCTAGGGCAATCAGGCAAGAGAAAGAAATCAAGAGTATTCAGTTAGGAAAAGAAGAAGTCAAATTGTCCCTGTTTGCAGATGACATGATTGTATATTTAGAAAACCTCATTGTCTCAGCCCAAAATCTCCTTAAGCTGATAAGCAACTTCAGCAAAGTCTCAGGATACAAAATTAATGTGCAAAAATCACAAGCATTCTTATACACCAGTAACAGACAAACAGAGAGCCAAATCATGAATGAACTTTCATTCACAATTGCTTCAAAGAGAATAAAATACCTAGGAATCCAACTTACAAGGGATGTAAAGGACCTCTTCAAGGAGAACTACAAACCATTGCTCATTGAAATAAAAGAGGACACAAACAAATGGAAGAACATACCATGCTCATGGACAGGAAGAATCAATATCGTGAAAATGGCCATACTGCCCAAGGTAATTTATAGATTCAATGCCATCCCCATCAAGCTACCAATGAGTTTCTTCACAGAATTGGAAAAAATTGCTTTAAAGTTCATATGGAACCAAAAAAGAACCTGCATTGCCAAGACATCCTAAGTCAAAAGAACAAAGCCAGAGGCATAACGCTACCTGACTTCAAACTATACTACAAGGCTACAGTAACCAAAACAGCATGGTACTGATACCAAAACAGAGATATAGACCAATGAAACAGAACAGAGTCCTCAGAAATAATACCACACATCTACAGCCATCTGATCTTTGACAAACCTGACAAAAACAAGAAATGGGGAAAGGAAAGGATTCCCTATTTAATAAATGGTGCTGGGAAAATTGGCTAGCCATAAGTAGAACACTGAAACTGGATCCTTTCCTTACTCCTTATATGAAAATTAATTCAAGATGGATTAGAGACTTAAATTTGGACCTAATACCATAAAAACCCTAGAAGAAAACCTAGGTAATACCATTCAGGACATAGGCATGGGCAAGGACTTCATGTCTAAAATACCAAAAGCAATGGCAACAAAAGCCAAAACTGACAAATGGGATCTAATTAAACTAAAGAGCTTCTGCACAGCAAAAGAAACTACCATCAGAGTGAACAGGCAACCTACAGAATGGGAGAACATTTTTGCAATCTACTCATCTGACAAAGGGCTAATATCCAGAACCTACAAAGAACTCAAAGAAATTTACAAGAAAAAAACAAGCAACCCCATCAAAAAGTGGGCAAAGGATATGAACAGACATTTCTCAAAAGAAGACATGCATACAGCCAACAGACACATGAAAAAATGCTCATCATCACTGGCCATCAGAGAAATGCAAATCAAAACCACAATGAGATACCATCTCATACCACTTAGAATGGCAATCATAAAAAAGTCAGGAAACAACAGGTGCTGGAGAGGATGTGGAGAAATAGGAACACTTTTACACTGTTGGTGGGATTGTAAACTAGTTCAACCATTATGGAAAACAGTATGGCGATTCCTCAAGGATCTAGAACTAGAAGTACCATATGACCCAGCCATCCCATTACTGGGGATATACCCAAAGGATTATAAATCATGCTGCTATAAAGACACATGCACACGTATGTTTATTGCGGCACTATTCACAATAGCAAAGACTTGGAATCAACCCAAATGTCCATCAGTGACAGACTGGATTAAGAAAATGTGGCACATATACACCATGGAATACTATGCAGCCATAAAAAAGGATGAGTTTGTGTCCTTTGTAGGGACATGGATGCAGCTGGAAACCATCATTCTCAGCAAACTATCGCAAGAACAGAAAACCAAACACTGCATGTTCTCACTCATAGGTGGGAACTGAACAATGAGATCACTTGGAGAGCTCCTTCCACAGGAAGGAGATGTCCTTCGAAGGAGAACATCACACACCGGGGCCTATTATGGGGAGGGGGATTGCACTGGGGGCTATACCTGATATAAATGACGAGTTGATGGGTGCTGATGAGTTGATGGGTGCAGCACACCAACATGGCACAAGTATACATATGTAACAAACCTGCACGTTATGCACATGTACCCTAGAACTTAAAGTATAATTAAAAATAAAAATAAAAAAAGATCAAAATGCCAATTTGAAACAAGTTCACATACCGGGTGCACTATATGCTGCAAAATGATGGAGGAAGATGTGGAACCCTCCTGCTGGGAACTTATATTTCATTCCAAGTTATTAGCAGATAAAGCGAAAAGGGATCACAACAGCAGAACCCAGGTGTTTAGAAAATGTATGCCAACTAAATTTTTTTTTTTTTTTGAGATGGAGTCTCACTCTGTCACCCAGGCTGGAGTGCAGTGGTGTGATATCGGCTCACTTCAAGCTCCAACTCCCGGGTTCACACCATTCTCCTGCCTCAGCCTCCCAAGTAGCTGGGATTACAGGTGCCCGCCACCACACCCAGCTAATTTTTTGTATTTTTAGTAGGGATGGGGTTTCACTGTGTTAGCCAGGATGGTCTCGATCTCCTGACCTCATGATCCACTGGCCTTGGCCTCCCAAAGTGCTTGGATTACAGGCGTGAGCCACCGTGCCCGGCCCCAACTAAATGTTTTTCAAGTATATATTATGGTTTTGGGGTTTCAAAGATTGTATTTGTTGATGATGGTCATAAACTAAACATAAATAAATTTTTTAAAATGCCAAATAATGATCAGGATACAATTATTTTTTAAAAAAATCTTATGGAAATGGGGTCTTGCTGCATTGCCCAGGCTAGTCTTCAACTCCGGGGCTGAAGCAGTTTTCCCTCCTTGACCTCCCAAAGTGCTGGGATCACAGGAGTGAGCCTCCATGCCTGGCCAGGTTCCAATTCTTAATGTGTAAAGCATCTCCTTCCATCTGTGTCTACACGTATCAGCCAAAGAGCTTAGTGATATCTACAACTCAGATTCACAGAGTACTAGAAGCCTTGATAGAGAATGTGCATGTGAAGACCATGTATTCCCATAAATCCTATTTCACATTCTCATAGTACCTTCTCCTTTTGCGGTAATTTTAAAAATTATCTGTAATATTATTTAATATCCAGTGGATTATGAGAATCATGAAAATGGAGGCAGAGGGTCTTATTTACTTCTGATTTTTCTGCAAATAGCACAGTACATAATGTACACCCATAAATATTTGTTGGGTAGTTGGGTGAGTGAATAAATGCACAAATAATACCTACTTCCAGAAGAAGATTTGAGGTGACTCACCATAAAGTGTACACTGACTGTTTTAAGGACATTCGATTAAGATCCATGTAATGGTGGAGAAGGGAAATACAATTTGCTCATAACCCTTTCTTGAAGCTGCTTACCACTATTAAATACATTTTTTTAAAGAGCTGCCTTTTATTTTATTTTAGGTTCAGGAGTCCATATGCAGACTTGTTATATCAGTAAATTGTATATCACAGGGGTTTGGTGTACAGATTATTTCATCAACCAGATAATAAACATAGTACCTGGTAGGCAATTTTTTTAATCCTCCCCCTCCTTCCACCCTTTACCCTCCACTCTCAAGTAGATTCCTGTGTCTGTTGTTCTCTCCTTTGTAATCCATGTGTACTCAATGTTTGGCCCCCACTTATAAGTGAGAACATGTGATATTCAGTTTTCTGTTCCTATGTTAGTTTACTTAAGATAATGGCCTCCAGTTCCATCCATGTTGCACAAACGACATGATCACATTCTTTTTTATGGCTGCATAGTATTCCATGGTATATATGTGCCATATTGTCTTTATCTGGTCTACCATTGATGGGCATTGAGGTTGATTCCATGTATTTGCTATTGAAATTTTAACTGGGAAATTCTAACACTGGGACTTCTGGTATCTAAGGTATATAAAGTAAACTTCATTATGAGCATATAAGAAAAGCATACTGTTTTCTGCCTAAACAGAAGAACATGAAATCAGAACTCATTTATAAAGTATTTTAAGGAATAATGGCCAACCTAATGGAAACATTGTCACTCGCTTCACCTGAACTCACAACGCAGCAGTTACGTGAATGTCTGACAGTAAGCCAGTCCTCACACACGTTTTCCCCAGGTAAACTGTATTTGGCAAGCATTCCTTTAGCCTGATCAGGAACCTTGTTCAATCCAAATTGTTCTGATCCACAGCCTTTTAGTAGGCAGCATTCTCACAGATGTTGAAATCAAATAAGTGCCTTTCTGATACAGCAAAACTAGAGAGACAATTTTAAGGCACTCGTGTCAAGTGGGAGGAAAATTCATTTCTTAGCACATCATTGAAAACCAAATGTCCATTTCCAAATAGGTCACAAATTGCAATAAAATACAAAGAGGCTCTTCTAAAACTGGTTTCACTCCAATGCTCAAGAGCCCTAATGTCAAGAATTTCATTCAGGGTAGTTGAAACTTCTATGGGTAAAATGGAACCCTGCTTTGATAAAACATTTAATACAGTTTTACGCAGATTCACGAATGGGAAAAAAATGTCTATTCTAACAAAGTGACTGGAGGTATATAGGAAAACCTCAATATTATACTATATGTGTAATTTTATGTAGTCCTCTCACTAACCTTGGTACATGAGGATTATTTATTTCCATCTTACAGATAAAGAAACTGAGACACATACACATTAATTAAATTGCCCAATGTTACACACCAATAAGTGCCATATTAGGTACTTAAACCTATTTATTTTAGACTACAAATTTCATGCCCTTTTTACTACACTATTACAGCCTTCAAGAAATACAGACTTTATTGCTTCTTTTTTTTTTTTTTTTTTTTTTGGTGTGGGGAACACAAGGTCTCATTCTGTTGCCCAGGCTGAAGTGACGTGACACAACCACACCTCGACCTCTGCAGCCTCAACCTCTTGGGATTAAGTGGTCCTCCCACCTCAGCCTCTCAAGTAGCTGGAACCATAGGCACGCACCACCACGCCTAGCTAATTTTTTTTATTTTTTGTAGAGACAGGGTCTCACTAAGTTGCCTAGACTGGTCTTGAACTCCTGGGCTCAGATGATCCTCCCACCTTGGCCTCTCAAAGTGTTGAGATTAAAGGTGCGAGCAACTAGCCAATTGCTTTTGAAATCCCAGACGACCTGGCATGATTAACTTGGGAGACTAAAAATACTTCCCTTCATATGGTTAACCTTTTAAACAAATGGCTAATTTCTCAAGCACAGTTAGTAACACTGGCAACAATGGAAGCGTCTATGGATATCATGTCTCTACTCAAAAGAGTCTATTGATGTCAGTAACTATGTTAACAGTAAGGATGATTTTTGCTGCAAGTAACATAAGCCTCAACTAAAAGTATCATCATCAATAAGGAGGGTATGTATTATCTCACAAAACAAGATATCCAGTGGCCAGGCAACTGCAAGGCTAGGTTAGGGTTAATTCAGCAACTCAGCAATATCATCATAGGAGGTGATTTCCCTCATTCAACCATGCTATCTATCTTCAACATAGCTGACAATATTATCCCTTGTTTTCATAATAATACTTGTTGAATGCCTGCTATATTCCAGACAATTCTAAAGGTTTTACAATCATTAATTTAGATGGTCCTCTCAACACTCTTATGAAATAGATACCATTATCTCGAGGTGGGTAGAGGCCCTTTGTTGTCACAAGGGTCTTCAACAATGCCAAGTACCAAACGCTGACCAAAAGAGAACCAGTAATAAAGAGAAGGGGTGCTGTCTCCCGTTTGCTTCTCCTTTCCAGAAGCCACCCAGCAGACTTTCTCTAAAGTTCCATGGTCCAGTTAATCACTAGTAAGAAGAATGGAAAGTATCACAACGACTTTAAGCAAATCAGGATTCACACAGGCTCCCCAAGAGCAGGGTTCTCTCTTTCTCAAGCACATGGCCACAAAAAGAGGCATCCAAACCAAATCTGAACTCTGACAGAAAGTATGCCACACTATGGCTAAATTCATCTCTAGCTATAAACAGAACATCTTTAGGCACAGTCACGGTTGATGGGTTTCTTAGAAAAGCAAGATGGGAAGCTGGAGATTTAAAGGACTTGCTAATTTCACTGATAGGTACTAGAATAAGTGTCCTGCTTCAGCAATTGTAGAAACACTAAGGAAATCTGGTAACCAGTTGAAACAAACAAAAAAAGCATTGGCTCTTGCAGGAGACAAGGTCATGGTCTGAGTTTCACAAGTGTAGCATTACTTAAAGTAGCACTGCTTGGATTTTACAGACATGGGGAAAGAAGCCCCAGTGTGACTGCAAAGAGTGCTGCAAAAGAGGAGACATTCCTAGTGGGCTACACTGTGCTATGTTAGGTAGAATTTACCGGATGTCCCCCAGCACCATGCCTCCAGCAATGGCAGAGCTCCTTCAAGCTTCATGAAGATGTATGTGACTTTTTAATGCAACAGCTAAAAACATGTATGTCTTCAAATGTAGACAGTGCATTTAAATGTGTGTATATGTGTATAAAAATTTGCCCAAACTGTAGATGCCTTACTGATAGGGGCTGAATTATGTCCCCCGCCAAAATTCATATGTTCATTATCACCCTCAGTACCTCTGAATGTGACTATATTTGGAGATAGACCCTTTAACTGAGTAATTAAGGTAAAATGAGGTCACGTGGGTGGGCCCTATTCCTATAGAACTTAGTGTCCTTATAAGAAGAGGTGATTAGGACACAGAGAAAACAGACCAGGGAAAGACCACATCAAGAAAAGGGAGGAGATGGCCAAGGAAAGAGGCCTCAGAATAGTCAACCTTGCCAACACCTTGATTTTGGATGTCCAGCCTCCAGGGGTGTGAGGAAGTACATTTCTGTTGTTTAAGCCAGTTTGTGGTATTTGTTGTGGTAGCTCTAACAACTAATATACTTACGAATTTGCACAAGATAAAACTACATGTGGAATGTTTCATTTATATTTTACAAATGGCTGGTTTGCCCTTAATTTCTCCTTCCTGAGTGTGTTATGGAATGAAAGCTAATGTCATTGAGGCTCCAAATATCTCAACTGAATCAGATCAACTCTGAGGCCAGTTGGGTACATTGTGTAAAAATCAATCCTTTAAACAGCCCTAAAACATGGTCCAAGCAGCTACTTCCCCCACTCCACACTCTGGCTCTTGAATTTAGGGAAGCATTTTTGGTCATCAACATGGACATATGACTTAGCTCCCCTTTTTTTCCCCAGCCCCCAAATCGGAACGTTTCACAGGAGAGATGGGGAATAAAATGGAAGTACTTTACACTAATCACCTTGCAGAGAAAATCTTAAAATTTACCTTCAGCCTTTTTCTTCTCTCTCCATTTTTTTCCTTAAAATTGGCAACTTTGAAAGTCATTAATCTTCTCTTTCCCCAATAGCCTTCACCATGAAGGCTCATCCCCTCTAGCTGCCCCCAGGAAAGCTAAATCTCCAGTCCCTCTCTCCTCTGTTTAGTAGCAAAGCCTCTCTTTCACTCTTTCAGAACTTGGATACCAGATGATAATACCAAGGCCCTGAGATCCTAAAGTGAATTTATCAGAGCATTTTCTCAACAAAAGCCAATGTTTCAAATAAGAGATTCTGATATCAAGTGTTGAGAGAATAAAATTATTTCCCCATCTATATGAGAGGAGGAAAATAAAAAGAATGGAAATAAAAGAAAAGGTGTTTGAATACAAGAATGTTAGAACCTACAATTTTCTTTTGTCAGAGAAGAGAGCCTGGTGTTTTGTGCCCTGAATAACTAGACAAGCTTACTAGTCTAGAAAGACTAGACTGAAAAATCGCATAGCTCTGCCTGAGTGGGGGTCAGCTAATCCCACTCCCAGAGAGAGAGAAAAAAATTTGTTTTCTTTTTGAATTAACACTAACTCGCATTAAACACATGCACACATACACAGTAAAATTATATTTAGAAATGTTTTAGCTCTGGCTTCTCAGCAGGGGTAAGTGCCTCAATTTCCTGCAAATCATTGTCAAGTGTCTAGACAGGAGAAGTGGAAGCAAAGATAAGAGATCCTGAATTTCAACAGAGGGGCCATCAAGCTAAACCGAATTCAGCTGTGCTTTTTCACTTGGCAACAAGCGATAACCCTCTGATAGTCACATATCTTACATGTTGCTTTTGACTTCCGATAAGAAAGAGGAAAGTGGGAAACAATGATGAGTGCTGATGATAAACACCCAGGCTGGCATTTGCCTCGGTCTTTTTAAATTAACTGACCCCCAGAGGAATCCCAAACCCTACAGGCCTATCTAGTATCTGGAGAGGTTTATGAGGATTTGAAGCTACAGATGAAGACGAACAATACTTTAAAGAGTTTGTGAATTAGCACCTTAAATGTAAATACATCCCTAAGTCAATCACACTTTGTAGCATTCCCAAAGTCTCAATACCCTTCCTGAAAGCAGGTTTTACAATCTCTTAATCTTTAAGAACCGGACAGGGCCTAAGAGGTCAGCAGCAGCTCATATATACCACGTTAGATTCACCATGGGAATGAATACCCAAAATCAGTAGCAGTTTCTTCCCTTGCAAACATTCATAGAGTATTTGAGGACCTCACGTCTCACTGTGTGGCAAGACTCCAACATGTCACTTGCTGAATTCATTCCTCATGCATCCATACATCTGTCAACTACTGTTTTTGAGACCTTTATTGAATAAGGTGGAAGTTAAATTGGTGTTCCAGAATCAGGTTGCCTAATTTGAAACTCTGACTCTTATTCACTAGCTGTGTAAACTTCAGAGTTGTTTGACCTCTTGGACCTCACTTTTCCTATCTGTAAAATGGGGATAATGACAAGACTTACCTCTTAGGATTGCTGTGAGAGAAAGTTATAGATGCAAAACACTTAGAAGAGCGTTTCAATATACAGTAAGTGCTTAATGAATTTAAATTATCTCTCTTATGTGCCAAACACAAGTCTTTGGTTAGTCAGAAGATGAAAAGATTAATGAAAAGAATATTTTAGGGATGATGGTGAAGAGGAGAAGCTCACCAACTGCTTAAGAATTAAGAGTCAGCACAGAGGAACCAAGTCAGATCCTAGTACTTTTCTAGATTTATAATACAATGTCTTGCAAGACAGTGCTAATTAGGTTAAACTTAGAACAAATCATTAAACAGGTTGTCTGTAAGTTCAAAGAGAGAGAGATCAGCATGAACTGAAGGAGCAGACAACACTTCATGAAGGAGGCATGACTTGTCCTAGGCAGTTTTGCACAAGTAGGATATAGATGAACAAATAGAGGAGGAGGTTACTGGGAAAACAGCATCAAAAGCAGAGAGGCAGATATGATTGTGACATATGTTGCACTGAACATCTTGCACTAATTTTCAGTGGTCAGTGCTGTGACTGGCTTCCTACTACCCTAATCCTGTTTCTTATACCTTTAGGTGGGCCTCTGCACAAGCTCCAGGCTACCTCTGGGTTCATCCCATCCGGTACATCCTGCACACCCTCCCCCAGGTCAGCCTTTTCCAACACTGCTGCCCTCTTGTCTCTAGCCTGCCTCTAGGTATTCAGTGCTTGTCTGTTCCCCACGTCTCCATCCCCACCTCTATTCCTACCTTATTGCTTTCAGGGCAAAACCAAGCTCCTTAGTCTAATAGTCAACATTCTTCAGAATCTGAACTTTAACTGCTTTCAGTTATGTCTCCTAGCATACTTTTCTCATCATTTTTCTGACAATTCTTCCACCTAGGCCTCTATTTCCTGCTTCTATCCAAACTCCAATAAGAAGTTACTTCCATTCTCCCCTCAACCATCAAATTCATCATTAAATCTGCAGATAATGTGTAAACTTTCTGATTCTTTGTCAATTTCCTAATTCTTTAAAAATTTGTTGCTATCTTTCCAATCTCTTTGCTAACATCCCTAACCCACCACATGTTCTCACTCTTTTGAAGTCACAGAGCATGTCTGTTCCACTCAGTAGGCAAAGAAATTTGTGGTATTCCTTCAGCTAGAATTTTATATTGTTATTTTAATTGAAAGGAGGTTAATTTTTTTTTTTTTTGAAATCTTGGTTTTCAATCTGGACTTCAAGTTCCTCAAGATCAGGACTTGTATCTGATTCTTCTTCTCGCAAGCACAGGAGTTGATTGACTACTAGGGATGATGGGAACCAGGGATGTCAATTTATAAGACTAATTTACACTATCTAAATGGCAATAAGTAAAGTATAAGAAAAGGTTGGATTTCAAGATTGGTAGGTGTTATAGAATAGATTTCTTGGAAAACAGATTATGAGATTCTGAGGTTTTTGTTGTTGTTATTATTAATGATGATGATGATGTTTTGAGATTCTGAAATGTGCATTCAGAAAGTTACCATGCTTGGGATCAACACCTATGGAGGATGATGGACAAGAGATGAAGGATGAGGCAGAGAAAAAAGTAAGAAGTTGATTTGTGATGTAGTTTTAACAGTCTTCATTCAATCTCATAGGGAGCTCTGGACCTGGGGTGATCATCAGATTGTCTCAATTGAAGCAAAGAAATCAGGTCTTTGTACGTCCACTAGGACCACTCTTTGGATGTGGGGTGTACCTGGGGAAAGGAAACAACTTTGAGCAAGACAACTGCTTTTGGCAATTCCATACGAGGGATTCAGGTGTGAGCAGTCAGGAGCCAACACACCTGGCAGCTGAGGGACTGAGTGCCTTGTTCCAAAAGGCGGAGTCTGAACTCTACCATAGTATCATCCAGCTCATGACAACAGGAGCTATTGACTCTTTAATCTTAACCTCTGTGCTTGACACTCAGCTCTATCTGGGATCATTCTATTCTCTGGCTATTATGTTCTATATGCTTAATCTGACTTTGTGTTCCTTTGTAGACCAAAAATCTACTCCTTCACAAATCTTCCCTTCCTTGCAGTTTCTTATTCCACTTATCAAAAAGAAAGAATCAAAAACTGTTTATTAACTGGACGAGTAACTGGTCAGTGTCCAAGTTATCAGCACTTGCTCTGGAATCAGATAAGTAACTGACCCATCAAATAATTTTTGCAATCTCCAGTGAAGAGCCTCCCAGGAGAGTCAGCTTCCATGGTCCATTTGAAACAAGACTGGCAAGACAGCGTTGGGGTTTCAGCATTTCTCGGAAACGCCGGCTGTCCAAAGACTTGGAAATGTTGAGAAGCCAACAACAGGATAGAGCTAACTTGACGTGGAAAGAAAGACTGACTTAACAAAGGACAGCAAGGGGACTGTACTAGCCTGCTGATTCATGGCTGCCTTGGAGGGCTGCTGCTTCCGCTGGGATGGTCCTTCCCTCCAATCTGCCACCCATGCCACTTCTCATCTTTAGATGTTCTGGAGTGGTTGTTGTTGACACTGATGATGATTTGTGACATTTAACAAATGCAGAAAAGAGTCAAGAATAATAAACAAACATTTACATATTATTAACTTTTTTGTCATATTTGTTTTTGTAGTTTTGTTTAAAAAGTGAAAAACAGTACAGAAAAATTCAAATCTCCTCCATTACCACTTTCCATAGGCAAAAGGGATCATAATCTTAATGTGTATCTTCCCAGTTTATTTTGAATATTTTAAATGTGCGTGTTGAGATCCATGAAAAATACAAAATATTGTTGTGTGTGGTTTTTCAGCTTACATAAACGGTATACCATGTGCTACTATGACTTGATTTTTTAAATTCATTCTTTCTTTAGAATTTTTACATTGCCATATGTAGATTTAGTCCATTGATGGACATGTAAGTGACTACCTAGATTCTCCTTTCTGTGCATTTTTTTTTTCCTGACTTCTTTGACAGGTCAATATGAATGAAATGTCTTTTTTTCTAATTCTTGCTGAAATTTAACAGGCCTCCAGAGAAGAATTCCTGCAATATCTTTGCTCTTTGCCCCTCTGCCTCAGCTGTGACAAGCACCAGGTTCTGGTTTCTAGAATTCCCATTGTTTTCTGAGTTGGTTCTGTCAACAAATTTAACTCCCAGCCAGACCTAAGGAACAGATTGTGGAAGTGATTAATATGGGTGAAATGAATACAGTACCTTGGGCCTCAAAATAAAAGTGGAGTTACTTTTGGGAATCTATCCCAGAAAAATAATTCAAAGAAAGAAAATAATTTATATGTGTGAAGATTGTTATTACGGAACTATTTTTAATAGGGAAAAATAAAATTACCAAAATGGTCGACAACAAGTAGTTCTTGCATAAATCATGGTACGTCAACTCCAAAGAATATTATTCGTTCCTTTATAACGATGATTCTCAAAACTATGTATTAGGTGGAATAATGAAATTGCTCTTTCTAGCTCAAAATAGTTGTGTATCAGCAATTTTATGCCATTCACCTTAAGAGTAACAGAGGAAAAGAGATGATGGTATAATGTTAGATGAAAATTACAGGAAGCAAAATTACATATACAATATGTGAAAGTATCTTTGCATTTGGATAAGAACTTGAATGGAGAACAACAAAATTTAAAAGTTACATTGAGGAAGGGGAGTGAGAAGGAACTAAACTTATTAAACTTACATGTCCAGGACCTTATAAATTATTTCTTTACCACCCCCACCCCCCCTCAACACACACACAAACAGGAAGTTGTTATTATTGCCACTCAGAGATGAAGAAACTGGTTCAAGGAAATTTAGTCAATTGCTCAGTGTTATAAGTTGATGTAGCAGCACAGCTGGAATTTGCATCTAGGCCTCTTTGTTCAAAGCTTTATCACTCTCTGGAGTGATAAAAAAAAAAAAAAAAAAAAAAAAAACTTTTCTTTATAGTCCTCATATTATTTGTACAATAAATAGAAATTCAAACTAAAACTTCCCAAAGCAGGAGGGGATAAGGGAGAAGGGTAATGGGGCATCTTCCTTGGTCCCCTTCTGGTCCAGATTGGCACGGCACCTACCAAGACAGCTCTTTGATTTTCCAGCTGTGCCCTTAGGGTTCCTCGTATAAAACAAAAGGCTGCTGGGAAGAAGGTGACAGTCAACAGACAGAGCCTATTGAATCGGGAATGAGACGAGCCTTGAATCAGGAATGAGATGAGCCGTGTACTGCCTCGGGCCGCTTGATCAAAGCTCTTGAACAAAGATATCTCAGCTATTATGTGAGGCTATCAAGAGCAAGCTGACACCCTGTGCAGGAATGTGGATGTTCTCAGGGAAGGGGCACGGTGCTAGAAGGAAGGACTTCTGGGTTTCTTGATGCAGTTCCTAGGCAGACATGTGACCTTGGGCAAGTCACCAAGGTTTTCTGTTTTCTCATCAGCCACATGAAGACTTTGCCTCTTGCACCTCTGTTTCTCTGGTTCTTTCTCCTATCCAGAAAGAAGAGTTTTACAGTCTATTACTACCTGGAGAAATCACGTGTCACACATCTCAGTGTTGAAGGAAATGCTTATTCCTTTTACCTTCACTCTTTCAGAAAACAAGGGACTTCTGCCCATGGTTCTCTTCTCTCCACCCACTAATGTGGTCACTAACCCCCTGCCCAGTGAATTCTCAGAAAGGCCAGGTCCTGGATCTAATGAGTGGAGATGCTCTACCACAATGGTACACAGTCCACTCTCACTACATCCCACCTGCCAGCAAGCAGCCTGTGTTGCACCCTCTGCTCCTGTTGCCAGGTAGAAAGCATGCCAGGCCAGCTGTGGATCTGCCTCCAAGGGAAGACCTGGAGTTTTAGCCCCCTCCTCAGTTTCCTGTCCCGCCAATCACCAGGTAGTTCTTGCTACAGCCTTCCAGATAGCTGTCTACCTAAATATCTGCTGTGCAGACACTGAGAGCATACCCAAATTTTAAACTTGGGGCATAGAAAAGAGGAAGTAGACTAGTTGGGACTTGAATTAGGAAGCCCAATTAGGACTTCAAATTTCAAGTTCTTATCCAGCCCCAAATTTGGAGTTCATAAAATTGATACTGATCCTGGAATTTGATTATCTTCAACCTCTGCTGGCCGCTAGTAAAGAACCTAGAAGAGAAAATAAATTGCTAATGGGTATCCTCAAACCTCAAATACAGAACCAAACTATGGAAGAAATGCAAGCCCGGGTTCAGGCATAACCTCTTCATCAAATTGTTACCAGTTGTGAGAGAATGAGAGGGTCAGAGGAGAGAAGGAAGAAAAGTGTATGGCAAAACTGAAAAAACATTTCCACAACTGACCTTTTCAAAGGACAGAGCTGAGTTTAAACCAGAATGCTGAGCCTGAACTCCAGGACCTACAGGGAGAGGGCAAATGTGCATGAACGAGCTAAAGCCTTCTAGATGTGTGTCCTGGCTTCCCTGGCACCAGCACACACAGAAACAGGGCAGAGGTAAGATATCTGTCTATGAGACCACATTGGGAGGTGGGGTTACCTGATACATAGGTGAACTACCTTCTGCCTTAGAGTACCTAAAAACCAAATGCCACCATTACCACATCCGTGATTTGTGAATATAAGCAAAGCTAAACCATTTGCACCCTCAGTTTCCCAACTACAAAACAGGGATCATAATATGCCCCCCACAGGGTCATTAGGAGTATTTAGTAAGATAATCCACATCACACACTAGCACATCTGGAGAGCTCTACAAACATTGGATTCCCCTCCTGACACACTGGACTCGAAATTCCAAGAGGGCAGGGAACATTGCTGCATTTACTAATCAGTAGCTCCCCAACTTCTTACCTGGTGCTTCAGAAAATATTTATTGCTGTCATTGATACTGTGGTATTGGAAAAGGGACTTCATCCTCCCCAGACCACCTTCCCCCCTTATTTGAAGCCAGCTAAATACATTGCTAAGGGACAGCCTCTTTCTTTCCTACCTAAAGATCCTGTTTTTCTATGCTGCTTCAGGAAGCGTCATGGTATGGGGAGACAGGAATTAACCCACGCCAACCAAACTAGAGCTTTGGTCTGATTCTTACTCCTCAAGATGGGGCCCGCAAAGCAGCATGCTACACACTTGCTTTGATTTGATTGATACCATTTAATTTGATTAATTTGATTTCATCTGATTGATTTACAAATTCCTTTCTTATTTCCACCCCCCAATTCTGCCACATTCAAGGGGGAGAGAACAACCAGGAATCAGGAGATAATATCCAATATCAGAATAAGTTGGGAGTGGCTGGAAAGGAAGGGGCATCTCTCCAAGGAAAGACTAGAGGAAGAGATACTGTTTCCAATCTAAATAACTTACTTTTTGAGGATAAAATTTACCCACTTTCTTATATCCAGACTAAACAGTTGGTGATGAGGCATTTGGGGCCTGGAATCCTGTCAGTCAGAAGGAAAATTGAGTTTCATTCGTGGTAGACCAGAGCTAGCAACTCAAGCAAGTTCCTAGTTGCCACTTAGAATCTGGGTTCTCAGTAGGCTGTAGGTAGTGTCCTTTGCATTAACTATCCTGTGGCCCCTAAGTTTCCACAATCATATGACACCTTTGGTGGCCAGCCCCCTGATGACTGTCTGCAGGCCAGTGTAGCATCAGAAGCATCTTGGATAATTAACAGATGTGCAGTCAAGTTTAAACATTGAGGCCATCTGTCTAGACAGCTAGGCAAACCTCTTTACATCTCCCATGAGCCCTGTCCTTTGCCTCCCTCCCTCCAGCTGTGGAGATGACTGACATTCTGGAATCCTGAGGGACGTGTACCTTCTCGCATGGAGTCTTAAAGCAGGAGAGGGGGAGAACTAAGTGGGGACCATAGGACCTCCCTGCTATGAAGGGCTCACAAGGGAGAGAACCTGTTCAAGACCTCACTGTCTGTGACAGAGTAAGAACTTGAGCCTAGGTCTTCCAACTCCAAAGCCAATGCCATTTCTACTATCTGGCTTGGACACTGAGGAACATTTTGCCATTTTCCACACTTGATGGAGTACTGACATTCTGTGAAAACTGGATTTATTAACATCTTCTGCACCTGCTGCTGAGCATTAGAGGCACTTAGAAGGCCCCATTCATTAGAAGCCCACATCACATGCATGGAGGGGGAGAGTACCTCCCAAATTGTGCTACTGATATGGAAGTGCTGGGTAGAGAAGGGCGTGGTCCCCTTAAATGCTACGGAAGAGAGGAAGGGAAGGGCTGAGTAGAGGAGGGCATGGTCCCTGTCTAGGGCTCCACCTCCAGGCCTGTACCCAGGGACCTAGGTGAGGACAGGCATTTTTGTTTTCCTGCCCAAATGTTGCATTTCCCAAGACCACCCTGGCTTGCCATGCCCCTATCCTGTGCTTATAAAAACCCCTGAGAGCCTAGCAGGCAGACACATAGACAGCTGGATGTGGAGAGGAATGCACTGGCATAGGAGCACAGCAACATGCTGGCAGACCACCAACTGGCAGAATGACATGGAGTTTGGCCAAGGCAGTCAAATGAGATCCCGGCCGCCGAATGGCCCAACTCTAGAGGAAAACCATCTCCCTACTGGCTCTCCTATTTGCTGAGAGCTACTTCCACTCAATAAAACCTGGCATTCATTCTCCAAGCCCACCTGTGATCCAATTCTTCTGGTACACCATGACAGGAACCCCAGGACACAGAAATCCCTCTGTCCTTGCAATAAGGCAGGGGTTTAAGTGAGCTGACTAACACAAGCCTACTATAGATGGCAAACTAAAAGAGCACCCTGTAACACACACCCACTGAGGCTTTGGCTATAAACCCCTAGACACTGCTGTGGGGTCAGAGCCCCATGACCTGCCCATCTGTATGCTCCCCTAGAAGTTTGAGCAGCGGGGCACTAAAGAAGCAAGTCACAACTCCATCACACACTCTGCGAGGCGGGTAACGGAACCTTTCCCATTTCACTGACAGTTAGTTGCCTCTGTGGGTTTAGGGAGAGCAGGAGAGAAGTGAGACGGAAAGAGTGAGCAAACAGAACTTAAACTTGATCTATTTGTAATGTTTTGTTCCTTTTTTAAAAATTAAGCAAGTAGAAGAGATCTCAATAATATTATATGGTGGGAATAAGGGTGCTTGTTATGTTGTTATCTTTTTTTAATTACATAAATGTAATTTTTTAAAAACCTATTAATTTAACTTAGAAGACTTAAACCTATCACTTTAGGTCCTGAGTTGTCCAGCATACATTATCTGAAAAGAGTTTTCCTCCCATCCCACAATATCTAAACAAGAGGAGGACACATACCAGTTTCCTGATGGCAAAGCATAATTGCAGAACCTATCTCAAGCAGCAGCAGCCTGTGTAATGCAGGTCCCTCGAAGATGTGCCATCTTATTTTAATCCATGTTGAAGTATCTGGTTGTACAAGTTGGGTTGTGAATGGTCCTCACTCCCTACCCAGTTATACTCCAAAGTACAGCAACCACTCAGCCCTCCATGGCTGTCTTTCCCCTACATGGGGTTCCCTTCCTCTGTCATGTCCATAAATGCAAACTATATGGTGCTTACTTGTCATGCTCCAGGATCCAGACCTGCTTGCTCTCTCCTCAGAACTCCAGTTGAGGCTGGGGTTTCCCAGCCACCGCCAAAGAAATGCCTGTTTGCCACAGATGCCTTAGTTGGAGCTAGAGTGTTACCCATTGGAGTCCTGCTCACTCCAGAAACAGGCATCCAAACAGGGTCACAAGAGCCTGGGATGTCACCACTTGTTGCTGCCCAGGTCAAAATTCAGGGAACCCGAGCAGTGTGAAGAAATGTGACTGGGGCAGAGCTTCCTGTTTGTGTTGCTGACACCACAAGTGTTGCCAATCACTATCACAGTGTCATGGTGGTGGTTTGATTCTGACTGTTTCAATTCATTCCTGCCATCTGTGTTCTACGATTGATGTCCAACGCATGCATCAGGACAAGTTCTGGTGCACCTGTCAAGTCGCAGCTTCTTTTAGCCACCAGTCCACTGGCCCCAGATCATTCTAACACCAAGATGATTTTACTTCAGGGTGTAATAATGCATTCCTGCCCCAAGGACTTAGCAAAGACCAACTGCAATTTATCCCGATTGAGTTCAATTCCTGTGGGTATCTAGTAAGAAAAGTTTCAAATGCCTTCCTTCCAAAAGGTGCTTAGGCTCCGAATGCAAATATACCCATCCTATTATTTAAGGCTTCCAGCTCCAACAAGAGTTCTTCTGGCAAAACAAACACTAAAATATTTCAAGGTGCCAGCTATAAAGAAAAGGCTTTACTTCCATCTTTTCATTTAGTCCTCAAAACAACTTTAAGAAATGCATGCTCTTCATTAGCCCCATTTTACAGAGAGGAAGAATGGAATACCAAGAGGTAAAGTTCCCTTTCCAAAACCACATTCTTATTAAGTGACAGAATCAAGATGCAAATTCAGAAGTGGCAATTGCCTTCTTTCTGTCCAAATTGGGCTGCCTCACAAATCCTTTCAGCACCCTTTCTCTGCTCCTCATTCCCTGCTGCTGCACTTTTTCTTAGTTGCATTAAAAGTTACCTATTACATGGGTGACAAAATAATCTGTACACCAAACCCCGTGACCTGTAATTTACCTATATACCAAACCTGCGCACACACCCCTGACCCTAAAAGTTTAAAAAAGCTAATTAAGTTAAACCTCTGAGTCCTTTCCAGGATCTCAACTTCAATGAAAGAAAATTTATTTTTAACTTTTAAATTATTATGAAATATGCACACAAAAGAATATATGCAACATACATGTAAGTTACAATGAATAGTAGTTGTATTAGGGTCCACCAGAGAAGCAGAAGCATTAGAAGATTATATATTTATACACATACATATATATCTATATATAGTGTGTGTGCGTGTGTGTATAAAATGAAGAGATGTGCATATATTGTGTATGTGTGTGTGCGTGTGTATAAAATGAAGAGATGTGCTATAGGAATAGACTCATGTGGTATAGAAGTTGAGAAGACCCATGACCTGCACTCTGCAAACTAGAAAACCAGGAAATCTGCTTGTGTGATTCAATCTGAATCCCAAGACCTGAGAATCGGGGAGAGGAAGGTGTGATGGCCCTGGTCCTAAGTCCTGGTCTCAATTCAAATGCCCAAGAACCAGGACCACCAATATCCAAGGGCAGCAGAAGATGGAAGTCCTGGCTCAACCAGAGACAGCAAATTGTCTTCCTCTTCTTTATTTTTGTTTTATTCAGACCCACAATGGATTGAACTACGGTTCAATTTTGAATGCCCAGTGGCGTTCACAAGGGAGATTTTCTACTGATTCAAATGCTAAACTCTTCCAGAAACACCTTCACAGACACACCCAGAATAAAAGGTCATACCAGCTACCTGGGCACCCCTTAACCCAGTCAAGTTGCAATTAACCATCACAATAGTAAAGCTAGAACATTACCAACACTCATGTACTCCTGCTCAATCCTATCCCAAAAGTAACCATTGTTGGGCTTTAGGCTTATCATTAATTTTTAAAAATGTTTTATGCATGTATTCCTAAATAATGTATTATTTTATTTTTAAATGAGCTTTATATAAATAATATACCAAATGTCATCTTTTGTGACTCTTTTTAGCATATTATTGATTTAACATGTAGATGGGTATTAGGCAAAGATGAACAAGTCTGACAATACCAAGTATCAGTGAGAATTTACAGCAACCTGCACTGCTGGTAATAATGTAAATTAGTATAAGCACTGCTATGGATTAGATACGGTTTGTTTGTCCTTACTGAAGCTCATGTTGAAATTTGATCCCCAGTGTACTGTGTATTAATCCATTTTCATGCTGCTGATAAAGACATACCCGAGACTGGGAAGAAAAAGAGGTTTAATTGGACTTAAGTTCCATATGACTAGCGAGGCCTCAGAATCATGGCGGGAGGCAAAAGGCACTTCTTACATGGTAGCAGCAAGAGAAAATGAGTAAGAAGCAGAAGTGGAAACCCCTGATACACCCATCAGGTTGCATGAGACTTATTCACTACCACGAGAATAGCATGGGAAAGACTGGCCCCCATGATTCAATTACCTCCCCCTAGGTCCCTCCCACAACACCTGGGAATTCTGGGAGATATAATTCAAGTTGAGATTTGAGTGAGGACAGAGCCAAACCATATCATGCTGCCCCTGGTCCCTCGAAATTTCATGTCCTCACATTTCAAAACCAATCACACCTTCTCAACGGTCCCACAAAGTCTTAACTCATTTCAGTATTAACTCAAAAGTCCACAGTCCAAAGTCTCATCTAAGACAAGGCAAGTCCCTTCCGCCTATGAGCCCATAAAATCAAAAGCAAGCTACTTACTTCCTAGATACAATGGGGATACAGGTATTGGGTAAATACAGCCATTCCAAATGGGAGAAATTGGCCAAAACAGAGGGGTTACAGGGCCCATGCAAGTCCGGGCAGTCAAATTTTAAAGCTCCAGAATGATCTCCTTTGACTCTACGTCTCACATCCAGGTCACGCTGATGCAAGGGGTGAGTTCCCATGGTCTTGGGCAGCTCCACCCCTGTGACTTTGCAGGGTACAGCCCCCCTCCTGGCTGCTTTCACGGGCTGGTGTTGAGTGTCTGTGGCTTTTCCAGGCACACAGTGTAAGCTGTTGATGGATCTACCATTCTGGGATCTGAAGGACCGTGGCCCTCTTCTCACAGCTCCACTAGACAGTGGCCCAGTAGGGGCTTTATGTGGGGGATCCGACCCCACATTTCCCTTCCACACTGCCCTAGGAGAGGTTCTCCATGAGGGTACCGCCCCGTAGCAAACTTTTGACTGGGCATCCAGGCATTTCCATACATCTTCTGAAATCTAGGTGGAGGTTCCCAAACCTCCATTCTTGACTCTGTGCACTTGCAGGCTCAAAACATGTGGAAGCTGCCAAGGACTGGGGCTTCTGCCCTCTGAAGCCACAGCTCAAGCTGTATGTTGACCCCTTTCAGCCACGGCTGGAGCAGGACACAGGGCATCAAGTCCCTAGGCTGCACACAGCACAGGGACACTGGGCCTGGTCCACAAAACCACATTTTCCTCCTGGGCCTCCAGGTCTGTGACAGTAGGGGCTGCCATGAAGACCTCTGACATGCCCTGGAGACATTTTCCCATGGTCTTGGGGATTAACATTAGGCTCCTTGCTACTTATCCCAAATTTCTGCAGCTGGCTTGAATTTCTCCCCAGAAAATTTTTTTTTCTTTTGTATCACCTAGTCAGGCTGCAAATTTTCCAAACTTTTATGCTCTGCTTCCTCTATAAAACTGAATGCATTTAACAGCACCCAAGTCACATCTTGAATGCTATGCTGCTTAGAAATTTCTTCCACCAGATACCCTAAATCATCTTTCTCAAGTTCAAAGTTCCACAGATCCCTAGGGCAGGTGCAAAATGCCACCAGTCTCTTTGCTAAAACATAACAAGAGTCATCTTTATTCCAGTTCCAGACAAGTTCCTCATCTCCACCTGGGACCACCTCAGCCTGGACCTTATTGTCCATATCACTATCAGCATTTTGGGCAAAGCGATTCAACAATTTTTTAGAAAGTTCCAAACTTTCCTACATCTTCCTGTCTTCTTCTGAGCCCTCCAAACTGTTCCAACCTCTGCCTGTTACCCAGTTTCAAAGTCGTTTCCATGTTTTCAGGTATCTTTTCAGCAACACCCCACTCTACTGGTACCAATTTACTGTATTAGTGCATTTTCACACTGTTGGTAAAGACATACCCAAGCCTGGGAAGAAAAAGAGGTTAAATTGGACTGACAGTTCCACATGGCTGGGAGGTCTTAGAATCATGGGGGGAGGTAAAAGGCACTTCTTACATGCTGGCGACAAGAGAAAACGAGGAAGAAGCAAAAGTGGAAACTCCTGATAAACCCATCAGATCTAATGAAACTAGACCAGCTCTCCTCATGGTTCAATTACCTCCCCCAGGTCCCTCCCACAACACGTGGGAATTGTGGGAGATACAATTCAAGTTGAGATTTGGGTGGGGACACAGCCAAACCATATCATGGTGGTACTGGAAGGTGGGGCTTAGTGGGAGGTGTTTGGGTCATGGGGTTGGATGAATAACTTGGTGCTGTTTTTACAGTAATGAGTGAGTTCTCACACTTGTGAAGCTGGATTGGTTTCTGGGGGAATAGATTACTTCTTGCAAGAGTGGGTTGTTATAAAGTCAAGATGCCTCTTGAATTTGGTCCTTCTTTGCGTGTGCCTGCTTCTCTCTTGACTTTATCCACCATGTTTTGACACAGCACAAGAGGCTTCACCAGAAGCTGAGAAAATGCAGGTGCCCTTGTACAACCTGCAGATCTGTGAGCCACATAAACCTCTTTTCTTACAACCTCAGAAATTTCTTCATAGCAACACAAAACGAACTAAGACAAGCACTTTGGAAAAGAGTGAAACATTGTTTTGTAAGATTGAACAAATACTTTTGCTACCTTCCAACAAAAACAATTTCTCTCCTAAGCCCATGCACCAAAATTTTGTGTGCATGCACCAGAAGACAATGCAAGAATGTTCATAGAAGTCTTGCTCATAATAGCATGTAATGAAGTACTTTTGACCCTGGGGATTAGTCGTATGCCCTATCTCTGAATGAACTATTATTGAACTGGTTAATATGTTATTTACCTAGGAAAAGACTTATGAAAAAGTGGTTTTCTCTATCTTATTAATAGTAAAGCAATTTGGACTGGTATGAGGCAAGAGTGTGGCTTTTGTGATTGCATCATGTCTTTAGACAAAATGTTTTTTAATGCTAAACTCTAACTCTTGAAATCAACATGGTTGATGTCCTCACAATTTAGCAAGAAGGTATGTGAATTCATTTGTCAGAGGTTGGAAGGGGTGGCAGAGGTGACAGAAGAGGCAGATTGACAGAAAATGAAAAGCTTATAGATTTAAGAACCATGATTATCTCCCTCCCCTCCCTCCATCTTTTGATCATCAAAGTTTGTCTCCAGTGCAGAGAACCATGTTTGTTGAGTCTGAGAAATTATTAGATTAATTTAGAAGCATAGAAATTATGACTTCATATTCAACTCCAAAGGGTCTCTTCCTTGGAAGAAGAACTGAGAGATATTTGAGGTTTGACCTTTTCCCCCAAAACATTTTTGGTAAACAGAATAATTCATTTCAGACTCTTTACAAATGAGCCATATAAGCACAGAATTCCAAAATCTAACGCTTCCTCAGAGTGACTGTCTGTGCTTAACATGCAATACAGAGATATGTTGTACATGTACAAATACACCAAGTGTTAGATACTCCAAACTGCAAAACAAAATTCAGTAGTTATAAGTGGATGTCCCATTTCTGCCCTTCTCCTCTAATTGCCAGCAGAAACTCCATGCCAGCTTGCCCCAGAACTCACAGTAGGATGCCCCTGCACTTCTGAAATTTCCCAAAAGAAAAGACTTATCCCCCAAGAAGTTAAGTGGCCTGCTCATGATCTCTGGGTGAGCAGCAGGGTTGAGACCAGGACCCAGACCTAAGAAAAATCTTTGTTCCTAATCAGGCTGTTTCCTGTTTCTCCACAGCTTTTGTATGCAATTCTCTGAAAAGGAAATGCTTTGTTTTTATTTGTTGTTTTGTCTCCACTACTTCTCAGAATGCTTCGAGGGCCCTTCTTTATTTGGCTTCAGCAACATTGTTTGCATTTTCTTCAAATGAAAGGGAGCCCTGACAAGTTCACCTGATAACCTCATCACTGCACATACATGAATGCCAATTACCACTCAGAAGACTAGTTTAATCCTCACTTGTCAATAGTTTCCTTCCTGATAACACTTCCCACAGATTCTATAGATGGCTAGCTGGGCTCTGAGGTCCACAGAGCAGACAAGAAGCTTCCTGCAGACTGAAGGGGAAGCTTTTCATAAACTTGCACCCCTTCTACCTCCTGCCCTGTCTCCTTTAAAGAATAGTCACAGACTTAGAAGCAGTTTTTCAAGTACTAACTGCAGAAAGGCATGCAGGGGGCCCCATTAAAAATGGCAAGAGGATGCTTCTAGCCACTCTAAGGACTTCAGCTTTTTTTCTGCAGAGGACACAAGAGAATGAGAAATTCTCATTGTCCTAGAGAAGAATGTGACATTTTACTGCCTACCCTCCAAAGCATCACATACTGTATGTGTGTGCACACACATACCAGATCACATCTAAACTGTCCTTTAAGACGTGAAGTGGTAGAACCCAATATCTTCATTGTGGTTTAAGAGTGACTGCATTGCAAAAGAGTCTCCATGGTTTAAAAAGTAAAAACATTTCTTTTTAGGGTGACAGTAACATGGGAAAGGTAGGGTAAGGAAACTAGTGCCATAGAAAACTCTGAAAAATTCAGAGGGATACTTAGAATTCAAGGCAAATTGGTAATTTACCTCTCACTTAATCTATTTGAATTCTCTTTGCATCCTGATCCACTGCAGTAAATAAATATGTTCACTTAGCCCATGCCAGGTGGGATATGTGCATGACACACAGGCCAAAACACAGGGAAGGAGAAGGCAGAGAATCCCTAATTTTTCAGAGGAGTAATTCTCCCAACATCCTGCAAGGCTGTAACACGAAGATGCCCAAGAAGACCCAGAGACCAGCTGAGAAGCCCTTAGTCCCACAGGCTGCCCTGGGCCATTTCATATTGTACATCCTGCCTTTCCCAGAACCCATTACTCCAGATTCAGCTGCCTCATGTTCTCCCTGATGCTTCCAATGTGCTAGTGAATTAAGCAAAAGCAGACGGAATTAAAAGAAGGTCTTTTGTGTGGATGAACAAGGCAGAGGAATTGGATGTCAAAATCAAAGTGCAAAGATAAAAATATTTCTCAGGCTGTAGGTGAATGCATTTGCAACTGTGTACAGAAATATTTCTCCCAGGAATCTTCAGAAAAAAACACTGGTTGAGACCTTGACCAGGAGCCCTGTTACCGCAGAAGGGGTATCTACATTATTCCTGGCAAAATACCTATGAATATATGGACCCATTCTTAAAGAAGGAATGATTTCCACAACTCTAGGCTTAAGAAAACCCATACTGGTGAATAGGTTGGAGACAGGAATCCAAACCCTTTCCTTCTTGGTGCTTCACATACTTGGAAGAGGGTGATACTGGCTTCCTCACAGGGATTTTGTGAGTAAAGAATATACCTGAGGTGACAATGTTTCAAAAAAGACAAGGTGCCACAGAAATGGAATATCTATAAGCTAGAGCAGGAGACCTGAGCCCTTAGTTCCCAGATACACCTCAGTCAACCAAGAGCAGCTGGCTATGAAGCATGGGCAGTACCCTTGGACAAGTAGCCAGGTAACAGGAGAACAGATCTGCTTTTACTGAATATGTACTGAGTGCCACACATTATGCTAGAAACCTTTTACCCACCTACCTCATTTAGTTCTTGCAAAACCGCTGCAAGAGTACTTATTACCAGCCCTACTTAATAAAAGAGAAGCTTGAGTGTGGTGGCTCACACTTGTATTCCCGGCACTTTGGGAAGCTGAGATGGAAGGATTCCTTGAGGCCAGGAGTTTGAGACCAGCCTGATCAACAAAGCAAGACCACATCTCTTAAAAAAAAAAAAAAAAAAAAAATCCAGTGTGATGGAGGCTGAGGCAGGAGGATCACTTGAGCCCAGGAGTTTGAGATTGCAGTGAGCTCTGATGGCACCACTGCACTCCAGCCTAGGCAACACAGTGAGACCCTGTGTCAAAAACAAACAAACAAAAAAACTAGATGAGAAACTGAGACTCAGATTGGAGAAGGGCTTGGCAAGTGAAGGAAGCTGTTAGTGACTGCCCTTCATATAGGAGACTACAAATGCCAAGTGCTCACTTTCAACACCTCTCCCACCTAGAGTGTTGGTGTGTGCCCCAATTCCCATGGATATGACCTGAGGGGGATCTCTTGGGGGACTGTATGAAGATTTACTCCCTAACAAAAAGTATGCAGGAGGGAGCGTCTCACTTTCCTTCATTGCACATGCTCACCCTTCCCACGACATTTGGAGCTGTTGCATCATTCCACAGCCACGATGGCAAACATCACCAACTGCCACTATTGGGACCAACTGTCTATGCGGGCTACAGAAGCGTCGTTGTGTTGATACACAAAGGAAGAGGGACAAACAGGTAGAGGAACGTCCTATGACTCTGACCCACTATGAAGCAGCCCTCCAGTGTCCGTATTGGCAAAAAGCAAAGGGAGCTGCTGCAAAATAGAAATGTGGCTTCAAAGTCCCAGCCACAGCATCATGGAGCAGAACACAGAAAGGAGTACTTGAAGCTTTACACAGTAAGAAGTACAAAGGGTATGTTAACTTTTCAGGGCTACCATAACAAATTACCACAAATTGGGTGACTTAAAATAACTGGAATTTATTCTCTCACAGTTTTTGAGGCTAGATATCTGAAATCAAATGTTGATAGTGTCATGCTCCCTCGGGAGGCTGTAGAGAAGAATCTTTCCTTGCCTTTTCTGGCTTCTAGTGGTAGCGGGCAGTCCTTGACATTCGTTGGCCTGTAGCTACATTGATCCCATTTCTGCCTCTGCCCACATGGCCATCTTCCTTTTGTGTGCCCACATCTTCCCCTGGCCTTCTAATAAGGATATCAGTTATCAGACACTCTAATTTAATATAATCTCATTTTAACTAACGAGCATCTATCAAATAAAGACCTATTTCCAAATAAAGTCAACTCCTGTGATCCAAGGTGGACAGAAATTGTGGAGAGGACACTATTGAACCTAATACAAAGGCTTTAGTCTTTTGCAGCAGGGTTGGAAGCCAGGAGGAGCCCAGGGCTGGAGTGAGACTTCATTCACTGGATTGTCTGTCTGAGTAAGTGGCCAATAGTATAGCAGATCCCAACAAAAAAGGCATTTGTATTTCTCTAAGAATACAAAGCACTTGGGTGGTGGGAGGGAGAGCATCAGGAAAAATAACTAAGGGATGCTGGGCTTAGTTGGGGATGCTGGGTGAGGGGATGATCTGTGCAGATCTGTGCAGCAAGCCACCATGGCACACGTTTGCTTATGTAACAAATTTGCACATCCTGCACATGTACCATTAAACTTAAAAGTTGAAAAAATAGAATACAAAGCCCTTCCTGACTGCTCGAAGTTCAAGGTGTTGGCTTTTTCAAATGGGATGCAATAACCTACTCATTTTCCAAGATTAAAGCTAGAGAAAAGAATGAATGAATGAATAAATGAATAAATAAATAAATAAATAAGCAAAGTTAATATTTGCTGGAAAAAATACAGTACAGGTGGAAGGAATGAACCCATATTGAGAGTCCACCATGTGTCAAATTCCTTGCATAGAATCTCTAAGGTCTGGCTAGCTTAAAAGCAATGCCCGCCTTGCTATCTGCACTTGATGAGGAGATGGATCGGAAAGCAGTGGAGAACACAGGACGTGTGCTGGTAACTCTGAAGTGTGGTTCAAGCAAAGGGACACAGAAAGCATTAATGCAGTAACTTCAATAGCACAAGGGCTAATAGGAGACAGTGTATTTAATACATTTAAGTTCTTTTCAAAGAAAATGTTTCCAGGCCATCTGGATTCAAATCCAGGCTCTGACACACCTATCACCTGTGTACAAGTGCCTTAGCCACTCTGAGCCTCAGTTTTCTAATCTGTAGAATGGGAATAACAACAGTATTTTTTTTTTTTTTGAGACAGTGTCTCGCACTGTCACCTGGGCTGGAGTGCAGTGGTGTAATCTCAGCTCACTGCAACCTCTGCCTCCTGGGTTCAAACGATTCTCCTGCTTCAGCCTCCCAAGTAGCTGAGATTACAGGTGCCTACCACCATGCCCAGCTAATTTTTTGTATTTGTAGTAGAGACAGGGTTTCACTATGTTGGCCAGGCTGGTCTCAAACTCCTGACCTCGTGATTCGCCCACCTCGGCCTCCCAAGGTGCTGAGATTACAGGTGTGGGCCATTGCGCCTGGCCCATCAACAGTATTTACCTCATAGGTTTGTTAAAAGAATTGAGTTAGTTGGCCAGGCACAATGGCTCACACCTATAATCCCAGCACTTTGGGAGGCCAAGGCCAGCGGATCACCTGAGGTCAGGAGTTTGAGACCATCCAGATCAACATGGTGAAACCCCATCTCTACTAAAAATAGAAAAATTACCTGGGTGTGATGGTGCACACCTATAGTCCCAGCTACTTGGGAGGCTGAGGCAGGAGAATCTCTTGGGCCCAGGAGGCAGAGGCTGCAGTGAATTGAGATCGCGCCACTGCACTCCAACCTGGGCCACAGAGTGAGACTCCATCTTAGAAAAAAACAAAAAGAAAGAACTGAGTTAGTTAATACTTGTAAAATACTTAGAACCGTGCCTGGCACATATGTTAGATAAAACAGTGTTTGTGAAACACATATTGTAAGTGGCATCAGGGCATCAGGCAACTGTCTGTGGGGTTATGATGAGATCCTAAATGACTATAATTTGTTGGTCATGCCATATTTATTTATGTTTATCATATGAGGTTTCCTTTCAGAATATTTTAGCAAGGGGTGGGTGTGAGTACGTGTGCATGCACACACATGTTGAGGTGGGGCAGGTCAGGTTTCAGAAAAGAGGAGTAGAGAGCTGACAAAGATGGGTCAGTCCAGTGAAATTGTGCATTTTCCTTCCTACTACATCTTTGGGAAACCCATCCATACACATGAATTACAGGGTCATAGAACTCCTTGAAGTCTGATAAAGACATGACAAGAGAAAAGAGGCTCCTCTCTTCCTTTGAATAAGATGAGAACAGGAGGTTCCTAGTTGCCGTCTTTCCCATCTTTCTCAGTCTGTGTAAAAGCCTACCTGAAAACATCTAGTGGGAATCTAAGGCAAGAGATGAGAGAAAGAAAAAACTCCTTCATACCATTTGATCCCCTGGATCAGACTGTATCTGATGCCCCTCATTGCATATCCCAGTAACAACATTCATTAATTTTTCTTATACGTATATACCAATTTGGGGTGGCTTTTTTTTCTTGTGCTACCAAAAGAATACCATCTGATTTGCTTGAGTCATTCAGTGAAGTTATTTTTAATTTTAAATGGACGCTTGGGTAAATAAAAATTATGGCATTCCTAAGAGATAACCAAAGCTCAACCCAAGAATCTCTGACTTAAGCTTTCCACAATCTGGACACACATTTGGAATTTGGCTTCTTCATGGGGGACCTTCTCAGACATTCTATTTCTCACAGAGTTTGCACTTACCCCTGGGCCACTGTGGGGTGGCCTTCCTGCCCAATCAAGTCATGCCCCCAGGTCCCTGCACCAGCATCAGCCCACTTAGAAATCCAGGAAGGGCAACGAAGCAATCAGTGTCCCAACTGGCAGACTCAAGGGGAAGACTCCTGACCCCTGTGTCCCATCAAACTTCACAGTGCATTGACTTGATTTATGAAAAAAGGTTATGAAAGCATGTAAGAGCTCCTGCTGGAAAGAAAATTATCTGTATAAACAAAGTGTTATGGGAATCAGGGAGGCTGCATGCGGGAAAGGTCATTAAAATAAGAAAAAAACTGGCATATCAGTCTTTTCTGAATCACTAAACTCACATGAGAGAAGTTAAATATCTTTATATCTCACCGGTTTCTTTTTGATCATTAGTCCTTCTAGCTCACAAGGGGACATTCGCAGATGCTGAACTGTGGAGTACTTTAAATTAGAGGGAATTTCTAAGACATCACTTGCGAAGTTGGATTTTTTAAGGAGGGTTCAATTAGAGAATGTTGGGTAATACAGAGCAGGCTTCGGAGTCCCTGGGGTGTTATTTTCTCTTCTACAAATGAAAGACCAATTTTTTTCCTTTGCTTCATTTGACAGGATTTGATATTTTCCACTCTTTCTCCTAATGAGGGGAATACACAACAATTACACTATATACAGTGGTATACTTCACAGACATGGTGTTCAGGCTTTGGGTTAAGAAAACAAATCCCCTTAGTAGATTAGTTTGTATTAAAAATCTTTTTGAGCTAGGGCCAGATCCTCCCATGAAAATCATACTAGTAAACAGTCGGTTCCATTAAGATGTTTTACTCAAGTTTAGTTCTCGGAGCCAGATTCTTTTATTCTTAAGAAGAGTTTTGACAGCCAAGTTCAGACTACTGATCCATATTCTTCAAGCACATGAGCAATATAATGTGCCTTTGATTCCCCCTTTATTAGTTCTTTGGACCTTTAACTGTGGATCTTAAAGACAATGATATTAAACTAAATGTTCTCAAAAGTTGTGTTTGGAATGTATAATTAGGTGCAATTAAGTGGTAATAGAAAGATAATATGGTGGTATTTTAGCCAAGGACCTTAGCACTACCTAAATTCTTGCCTTAGGTGCACCATTACTTCTTTCAGAATATCTCCAAGGGAGATATTAAACAAAGCAGACAAAGTATAAGGGCTTTGACCCCAAATGCCAAAGTGGAACTCAAGCCGTCTGGGCTAGAATCCATAGAGAGCTTCTGTAGTCAAGCAAGACAGGTTTGAATGGACTAGAAGCAAGTGGAAAGACTAGTCTGTCTGAACAAAGCCTAACTAGTTGTATGTTTATTCCTGGGAAGCTTTCAGTGCCTAAAGCTGAACTGGGCACTCTTAGGATCTAGTTGAGAAAACCATCCAAAAAGAGATGCTTGGATCTTCTCCCAGTACCACGGGACCAGGTCAGTGTACTATCCAGAAGGAGAGGAGATGGAGCTTTTCATGCTGTACAGTGACTCATTCTGCCCAACGTGGCTGACCCTAACCATAATTCCCCTTTTGGCAGGTGGAGGAAAGGGGTTGGCATGAATGAGAGAAGAGTTGATGAGCTCTTCTCCATTCCTAGAACTAAAATGTAAAAATCCTTCATATTCCCACAATTGTATATGTTAACATATGTCTTCTTGCTTTCTTTAGGAGACCCACTATCTCAATTGCATTAGTGTTGTCTTTATATAATGCCAGACATAATTCACATCCAATTTGTGGATTTGGACACAGAGTAGAACAGAAAAAACTGTAATATATGCTAGAGCCCCCACATATGCCCAAAGTCCTCCAAATCTATTTAAAACACAATCATGCTGTGAACATCTATTATTTTGCTGTCTGGAATCTTGTAATCTTTTTTCTGGTAGTGATAACCCAATTTCCTCACTTTCAACTCATGTTCCTAACTCAAGAGTGGGGTGGATGAACCAGATCTGGCCAATCAAAGTCCTGATGTTTTGTGGCATCAGTAATCAAACCAAAGCTAAGCACATGGGCTAACCTACTCCAATAAGAGTGGCATTTTCTCTGGAAATACTAGAATAAAGATGCTCACTTTTTTAATTGGATTTTAACCTAGAATCATGCAGTTCCAAGAGCTGATAACAGTAGTCTTTCAACCATAAGAAAGAAATCACAAACAATAGAGAAACGTAAAAGCAACATAGCTGAGAAATGTACAGAAAAAAAAAATGAGTTCTGGTGACATCATTTGGGCTCTTGGGCTCTGTATCAAGCCATATTTGATGCTGTTATGTTCCTAAATTGCTTGACTTACAAGAGACAATAAATTCCTTCCCATACTTAAGCCAGTTTTGGTTGAATTTTTATCTTTTATAGACAAATAAATGACATGAATGTACATTTTATAAAAATTACTCAAGATAAACTAATAGTAAAGGCTGAAATAAAGGCAATTCTGTAAATTCTCACAGTAATATAAAAGTTAGAGCTGAAATTGAGTACTTACTGTGTGTCAGGCCCTGTTTTAACTTCACTGTATGTTTTAATTCATTTAATCCTAACCACAAATCCATCAGGTAGTTGTTACTATTTTTTCCTTTTACAGATGAGGAAAATGTGGCAAGAAAACTGCCCAAGATCACTCAGTAATAAGATGGCACTCAAATACTAACCCAGACAATCTGATCTCCCAGAGCTTGAGTGCTTAACTGCTACATTTTATTGCTAAGAACCTCTCGCCACCCACCCCCCACCAAAGATACTTTTAAACACCAGCTATACAGGTAACTGAGTCACCTTATTGGTGTAAAGATTAAAAGATGGCCTTAATGTGAAAATAAAGAGCCTCTTTAATCTGTATTATAACTGGAGTCTTCTATGTTAAGAGAATGTTAGCATGGCCTTGAGCATCAGTCTGTTCAGTCCAGCCACAAAAACTGCTGTTTTCTAATCTTTTTCTGCGAGATGGGTAGTAGGGAAGGAATATGTCTTAGTCTGTTCAGGTTTCTCTAGCAAAATGCCTTAGATTGGGTAACTTATAAACAACAGAAATGTATTGCGCAGAGTTCTGGAGGCTGGGAAATCCAAGATGAAGATGTCAGTAGACATGGTTTCTGGTGGGTGCCCATATCTCATAGATGGCACCTTCTATGTGTGAGCACATGGTGGAAGGCACTGGGAGCTCACTCTAACTCCTTTTACAAGGGAACTGATCCTATTTATGAGGGTGGATCCCTCATGACTTAATCATTACAAGGCCCCACCTCTTTATACCATCACATTGGGTATTAGCTTCTCAAATATGAAAGTTGAGGAGATTCAGACATTCAGACTATACATGGTAGAAGTCAGAATATGGGGCAATGGGGCATAAAAAAGAAGACTTAAATTTCCAGCTGTCTTCACATTCAAAGGGGTCCCCTCCTATAGGGTAGTTCAGGGCAGTAGTGCCGTCTAGCAGGGCCAAGAGTGACGGTCAAAAGCAGTCAGATATATTACCAGAGACCCAAGTAATCAATTTATTGGCAGCAGGCCCTTCAGTCTCTGTTATGGGCTGAATTGTCTCTCCACTCCCCCCAAAAATGCACATGTTGAAGCCCTAACTCCCAGTACCTCAGTATATGACTGTATTTGGAGATAGAGCCTTCAAGAGGCAATTAAGTGAAAATGAAACTATTAAGGTGGGCCCTAATCCAATCTGGACTGGTGTCCTTATAAGAAGAGGAGTTAAGAACAGAAAGAGAGACACCAGGGATGTGCAACTAAAGAGAAAAGGTAATGTGGGGGTACAGTGAGAAGGTAGCCATCTGCAAGCCAGGAAGAGAAGCCTCAGAAGAAATCAAAGCTGCTGACACTTGATTCTAAACTTTTGACCTCCAGATTTGTGAGTAAATAAATGTTTGTTGTTTATACCACCCAGTCTGTGCTACTTTGTGATGACACAGCAAACTAAGACTATCCCTACCTGATGGTTCAGAGTAAGAGATGCACAGTCAACCTCAAGGCTGGGAGCTCTGCATCCACCTAGATATGGCTTATTAAAATCTAGGCAGGATGCCAGGGCTCCCAGCCAAGTAGAGAACTAGAATGCTAATCAAAATGCCTAGGTAAAAGTGAAATTGCAGGCACAGGCCAATGGACAGGGTTCGAGAGGCATTAAATCTGACATCCAGAGTAAAATCCTAGCTCTGCTTCTCAGTAGCTGTGTGATTTTGTGTGACTTTAATAACTCTGAGCCTGAGTTTCCTCATTTATGAGGCTCCTTATCTCATGGAGGTAGCAAGGATTAAACTAAAAGAGAGAATGTGTGAGATACATTTAGTGCAGCTCCAAACCATGATTGGTACTCAATAAATAGAAGCTATGTGGTAGCTGAGTTTTGGTAGATGACATGTGCCTAGGGTTCACTCTAGTTAGAACCTACAACTTTATACTTGGATCACTGCCCACTCCCGGCTGGTGGACCTGAGCCTCTAGGCTGTCTGTCTGCCTGGGTGGAGATTAACTTCCCTATTGGGTTGTGCTGCAGTTCAAGGTCCATATCTGAGCAGGCTGAGAAAGCCAGGGCTGAGATTTTTTTTCTCTATGCCCTTATACATAGATAAATCTATCCAATAGGGTCATCTTTGAACAAAAAAGGACAAAACCAGGCATAAATTCCAACATCCTGTTTAGTGCCACCTTCAAAGTACCCTGTCCCTCTAGATCTCCCTTGAATATTGGTGGAAGAAAGCTCCAGATGAGGAAATGCAAGAAATAGTATGCAAGGAAAGGATTATCATTTTGGTAAGTGGATGTTATTTGCCTAAGAAACAGCTTTTGAATAGCCAGAAACAAACTAAAAAACAGCAAACTAGAGCTGCACATCAAAAATGCCCCAGACCACTGCTACAACAAAATTTAAAATATCTTTTTAATTAATTATGATTCTAGGAGAGGAGATTTCTTACATGAAAGCTAGATTTTAAATCACTTATTGAAATTCAGTCACGTTGCAGGGGTGGGTGGGAATCTTTTTTTAAGACATTTCCGTCAAGGATGACTTTATTTACTGTTTTGTTTTTTGTTGTTGTTGTTGTTGTTTTTGAGACAGGGTCTCACTCTGTTGCCTAGGCTGGAGTGCAGTGGTGCAATCACAGCTCACTACAACCTCTATCTCCCAGGCTCAAGTGATCCTTCTCCCTCAGCCTCCTGAGTAGCTAGGACTACAGGCATGCACCACCATGCTCAGCTAATTTTTTTTAAAAATGTTATTAGAGAAGAGGTCTCATCACAATCCACAATCCCCGGGCTGGTCTTGAACTCTTGAGTTCAAGTGATTCTCCTGCCTCAGTCTCCCAAAACGCTGGGATGACAGGTGTGAGCCACCGCGCCTGGCATTTGTTTACTTTCACTGCTGAGTAAGAAACCCATTTACAATGCCAAACCGGGATAACAAAACTGATCCTGTTATGGCAAATATCGTTGCCCTGGCCTATAGACTATTCACTGCAAGCTATATTTAACAATAAACATTTGCAGAACCACCAAGAATGGAAAAACTATGAATGCCATTTCCCATTCAAAGGTCTACAGGAAACCAAATGGGAGACCCACTCAGTGGAGGAGGGTCTCTGCTGTTGAATTTGGTGGAGTGTATACTTAGCATATCTCGAGGGAGGATGGCTGGAAGTGGGTAGGGGAGGAGGAATCAGAATCATGGGGGAGTCAAAATAGTCACCAGCAAAACTACTGCAGATGTCAAAATAGAAGGGTAAGACAAGGAAAGAAATTGAGAGGTGAGTAGCAGCCTTAGCAGACATGAACCTAAAGCATAAGTGGGAGAGAAGTGGGAAGTCAGAACTGGGGCTGTGAACAGGGCATACCACCTTTCTTTATGAGGCTAGGAAAACAAAGAATATAGGGCTGGACATCAACTAAAATCTATTTCCTGATATGTATTGTTGGGAAAGCCTGTCTTACTGAGAGAGACTCAATTATTGTACAAAGCCATCCAAAAGTATTCTAAGTGGTGTGCTGAATTTCCATAAGAGTAAAGAAAATTTTCAATGTTAGTGTTTATGCCTACAACATTACTGCAAGTTTAGTCTTAAAAATTGAAACTAACTGAGAAATTTAAAAACAGAATGACATAAGCCAGAGGCTGCAGATTGGGTATCCACGAACTGAGTCTATCTGTGCTTGCCTTGCACAGTGTTTTTTAAAATGAACTATATGCAGTTAGAATGGAACTTCCATTCCTCTGGCTCTACATTTTATACAGACATACCTCATTTTATTGCACTTTGCTTTATTGAGCTTCACAGACATTTTTTTTTTTTTTTTTTTTAATACACATTGAAGGTTTGTGGCAAATCTCCATCAAGCAAGTCTATCAGAGCCATTTTTCCAACAACATATTCAGGTCTCTATGTTACATTTTGGTAATTCTCACAATATTTCAAACTTTTTATTATTTCAAATTTTTTATTGTTATCTGTTATGGTGATCAGTGATCTTTAATGTTACTATTGTAATTGTTTTGAGATGTGCAAACTATACCTATATAAGACAGCAAATTTAATTGATAAATGTGTGTCCTGTCTATCCAGCCAACTGGCTGCTCTCCCATCTTTCTTGCTCTCCTTGGGCCTTCCTATTCCCTTAGAAACAACAAAATTGAAATTAAGGCCAATTAATAACCCTACAATTGCCTCTAAGTGTTAAAGTGAAAGGGACAACTGATAATTGAAGGAAAGGAAGAGAAGATAATTGATGAAGGTGGCTATACTACACAACAGATTGTCAATGTATTAATAGCTGAAACAGCCTTTCATTGGAAGAAGATGCCATCCAGGACGTTCACAGCTAGAAAGTAGAAGTCAATGCCTGGCTTCAAAACTTCAATGGACAGGATACTCTTTTGTCAGAGCCTAATGCAGCTGGTAACCTGCAAAGTTGAAGCCAATGCTCATTTGCCTTTCTGAAAATCCTAAGGCCCTTAAGAATGATGCTAAATTTACTCTGAGCTCTAGAAATGGAATAATAAAGCCTGTATGAAAGTACATCTGTTTACCAGTAAGATTTACTGAATTTTTTTCCTTCTTTTTTTGAGACAGGGCCTCATTATGTTGCCCAGACTGGTCTTGAATGCCTGGGCTCAAGTGGTTTTTCTGCCTCAGCCCCCAGAGTACCTGGCATTATACACATGCACCACCATGTCCAGCGGTTTACTGAATATTTTAAGCCCATTTTTGAGACCTGCTGCAAAAAAAAAAAAAAAAAAAAAGATTCCTTTCAAGGTATTACTGCTCATTGACAATGCACCTAGTCATCCAAGAATTCTGATGGAGATATACAACGTGATTAATGTTGTTTTCATGCCCAATAACACAACATCATTCTGCAGCCCATGGATCCAACGGGTCAAGGAATAATTTTGACTTTCAAGTCTTATTATCTAAGAAATACATTTTGTAGGCCAGGCGTGGTGGCTCATGCCTGTAATCCCATCACTTTGGGAGGCTGAGGCCAGTGGATCACGAGGTCAGGAGTTCAAGACCACCCTGACCAACATAGTGAAACCCCGTCTCTACTAAAAATACAAAAATTAGCCGGGTGTGGTGACATGCACCTGTAATCCCAGCTACTCAGGAGGCTGAGGCAGGAGGATCGCTTGAACCTGGGAGGCAGAGGTTGCAGCGAGCCGAGATTGCGCCATTGCACTCCAGTCTGAGCAACAGAGTGAGACTCCATCTCAGAAAAAAAACAAAGAAAGAAAGAAATACATTTTGTAAGGCTAAAAATTCCATAGATAGTGATTCTTCTGATGAACCTGGACAAAATCAATTGAAAACCTTCTAAAAAGGATTCACCATTCTAGATGCCATTAAGAACATTCACAATTCATGGAAGGAGGTCAAAATATTAACATTAACAGGAGTTTAGAAGAAATTTATTCCAACCCTCATGATGACTTTGAGGGGGTTCAAGACTTCAGTGGAGGAAGTAACTGCAAACGTGGTGGAAATAGCAAGAGAACTAGAAGTGCAGCCTGAAGATGTGATTGAATTGCTGCAATCTCATGATGAAACTTGAACAAATGAGAGTTGCTTCTCATGGATGCGCAAAGTGGTTTTTTGAGATGGAATCTACTCCTGGTGAAGATGCTGTGAGCATTGTTGAAATGACAACAAATGATTTAGAATATTACATGAACTTAGTTGATAACGCAGTGGCAGCATTTGAGAGAATTGATTCCAATTTTGAAAGAAGTTTGATGTGGGTAAAATGCCATCAAATAGCATTACATACTATAGAGAAATCTTTCATGAAAAGAAGAGTCAATCAATGCAGCAAACTTCATTGTTATCCTCAGTAATTGCCTCAGTCACCCCAACCTTCAGCAACCACCACCCTGATAGGTCAGCAGCTGCCAACATCCAGGCCAGACCCTCCACCAGCAGAAAAAGATTATGACTCAGTAAAGGCTTGGATGATCATTAGCATTTCTTAGCAATAAAGTATTTTTTAATGAAGTACATTGTCTTTTTGGACATAATGCTACTGCATACTTAATAGACTACATTAGATGTAAGCATAACTTTTATTAGCATTGGGAAATCAAAAAATCATGTGATATGCTGTATTATGATATTTGTTTTATTGGAGTGGTCTGTAACCAAACCTGCAAAATCTTTGAGGTATTCTCATGTATGTAGTGTGGTGATTTGAAGTAGGAGGAATTTCCACTCTAGGAGCCCTCTGAACTCTCTCCCTGATGGGCAGGAGGTTATTTCTGACATTCATTAGTCCTTTCTTTATTGGGTAAACTTATTAACAATCTGACAGCATGATGATTTCTCTTTTTTACCCTTTCTCCCCTGACAAGTCTGTTTTGCATACCCAAGATTTCTTCTGAGAGCGGTAATTAGAAAATATATTTTGGCTAGAGATTGCAGCATTGTTCTCCAATCAGTTTTATCAGTAATAATGCTGACATCTTGGTCTTCATCTGTCTTACTCCTGTGTCATTTCTTAATTCATAATGAACTCAAGAGGAGAAGGGGGGTGTTGTTATTAATTGGCTGCCTCAAGCTCAAAGAGACTGCCAGCATTTAAACATTGGGAAATTTCATATCAAGATCTAGATTTCTGACATGTTAAAAAATGGATGATTTGGCAGGGCTGGGACATATTTCGACAAGGTATCAACTGGGGTGAAGCTGAGTAATGAATGTCACCTTTATATGGAACATGAATTCTCCTGTTTGCCATAGTCTCCACCACTCCATATTACCTTACACCCAGTCATTTAATTTAGCCATCTTGTCTTGGCATTTAAGTTTGCAATTCCTACTCTAATCATATAAATGTCCTTGTTTAGAAAAATAGATTTTTTCTATGTTAATGCAATCCTGATTATTGGATAGAATGGTTAGTGAAACGTTTGAAAACCATTGTGTGGAAGATCTTGTATCTGTAACTCTCATTTTGAAGCTAATGTTCTGGCATTCTGGTTCCTGATTCAGAGGAGCTACAGATCTCTGTTGTTTTAGCCCACTGCACCCCCAAGGCAACATAGAACTATATCAACTATTTTTTCTACTTTTAGGTGAGACTGCACCTATCAGCTCAGAAAAAGAAAACTATTTAAAGCCCTATAGTTAAGAAAATTCCCCATCTATAGTTTATATTTTGTGTCCAGGCATTGTAGATTGTATCTTTCTGGCCAAAGCAAAGTAGAGAATTGGAAAAATTATTGAACTAGTTTAAGCAAAACACATGTCAGATGACCCAGGTAATTTCCAGAAAAGCCAATGTTTTCTCTGAATTAGAGTACTTGGAGAATTGCCCCAACCACCTGTATTAGTTAGGTCATGGAGACTGAAACTGTGTTTTCACAACTAAAATAACTACAGTTGAACCAGCCACGGAGGCCTGTCTCAAAAACAGAATTTTGCTGCATCACTGTGGATCAAATGACCCTTAACACAATCAGTTGTGGGGATAGTAAAGCAAATTAATTTCATTGTCCTAAAGCAATTTAACCACATTACATAGACATGACTAACATTAAACTTTTTCTCCCAGTTTCATTTTATGATAGCAAAATGACTAGTCAATCAACCAATTGCCTAACTCAGATGATAACAACAGCTGATTTGACATTTTTAAATGATGGTAAGTTTGCAATTCTTTTAGATACTTATATTCTAGGTGCTACAAGCTAAGATTTAGCCTCCTTAATTATTTTTTCCTTTTTTTTTTTTAATTTTATAACCTCGCATTTCCCTCCTTCACACATCCTGCTTAGATGACTTTTAAATAAAGTCAAATTCCCCCATTGGATTGCTGTCTATGGGCTCTTGCCCATGTCTTTTCTGTTTGAAAATAAAGTCTCTCTTTTCGCTTACCTTCTGAAAATCTAATATTGACTTTTTTTGTAAGGTGAGGCATCCCCTAATCATACCTGGAATCCTGGTCACCACAATATCATTCGCTTCAGAAAATAAATAGAAAGTAAATATGACTCCAGATTTAAATGCAGGAACTTGAACAAGCACCACAGACTGGAGTGTTTGGCTTTATTTTTTGCTGTGAGTCAGAGCCAGGAGGTTCCCATTAAGGTGTATATGAATTATATTACTCCATGCTGCAGTTTGTCTATAACGTAATGTTGTAAGGCAGCCAAGTTCTTCCAGCAATCTCACGGACCAATATTCAAAACATATCAGTATCTCATTAGATCCTTCATTTGTAAAAAAGCTTTACATTCTACTCAGCAAGCTATAGTTACATAGATATTTTGTTTTAGGGTAAAGTAAAATCCGTTTTAAATAAGCTTATTACTTCCGTTGTATTGGTACCTATCAGGTTGTCACATTCACCTGGAATGAGTTGACGTGAAAAGAGGAAATAAATGCACGGAATTATGTATGGAGTGTGCTTTGATATAGTTCAAAGAAATGGGAGGGGCATTTTCCAGGAAAATTTGTTCTACATCCCCATCACTGTCCAAAATCAGCAAAAAATTCCTCAAGCTAAGTCACATGGCAGGACAAAAACTGTTCAAATAAGCTCAAACCATGAGGAAAAAGGGCAACACGTATCCTCTCTTCAGCTTCAAACCTCTTTCTTTGCCTCTTGTTTCTCTCTTTTAAATGAATCCTTAAGAATTTTAGGCAAATATATATTTTTAAAAGTGCTGAAATTCAAAAGATTTAATAATGGAAGAAAACAGTTGACTGCTAACCCCCTCCCACATCTACTCCTTATTCTTCAAAAGCCACTTCAGATGAGAACTTTTGAAGACATCCTCATCAGTAAGTCATCTCTCACCCTAGTGTGTCACCACCTTCAGAGGTGGATGACCTGGTAAGAAGATGAAACATACTGAGATTCAAAAGTTCCCATGGTCTGATGGTCCCAGCACTATAGCTGGAAGGTTCCTTTGCTTGTCTTTCTTATGCTGGTGTTCTATGCTAAAAAAGAGAGTGATTATTTCATCAACTCCAGAAGCGAGACATGAAGGATTAGGGCTGATAGAACTTGGAACTAAGGAATATAATCACATGTTTTCTAGGAAGAGAAAAGGAAACAAACACACTGAGAAAGAAACCCAGCACAAAATGAGAAAATAACACAAAAGTATTAAACCTTTAAAGAGTGTATTATTGAGAGTCCTTAAAGAAGTAAATCTGTATTCTCCATGGTCATTGAGAAAAATAGAATAAAATGCCATCGATAGATCAGGAGAAGATAAGTTATATATTAAGCAATGCTTCATGATCAGGCAAGCATCTTCTTCCAAACAGGTCTTTAAAATTGAAATAATGATCATTTCTTGCTCTGAACAAGCCAGTGAATAAAGTCTCTAGCAGAACCAGTGCATCACATTTTCCTTCTCTCCCAGGTTTCTCTCAGTGCTGGAACAGGCCAGTGTATCAATAAATCCTTTATTTTTATGAAGCTTTACATTCTACTGGTTTTGGTTGACCAGCAGTTGGCTGGTGAGTAGGCTTATATTGTCTGAAAATATAAATATAAACATGAGTGTTATGAGATGTCTCAACTATGAAAGGTACACAAAGTGTGACACTGGACAAGAAAAGAGAATATTGTTGTCTCTCATTTCATTGTTTTTTTTCAGACGGAGTCTCACTCTGTTGCCCAGGCTGGATCCAGTACAGTGACGTGATCTTGGCTCACTGCAACTTCCGCCTCCTGGGTTCCAGCGATTCTCCTGCCTGCCTCCCTAGTAGCTGGGACTACAGGCACATGCCACCACACCTGGCTAATTTTTGTATTTTTAATAGAGATCGGGTTTCACCATTTTGGCCAGGCTCATCTCAAACTCCTGACCTCAACTGATCCACCTGCTTTAGCCTCCCAAAGTGCTGAGGCTACAGGCGTGAACCACTGTTCCTGGCCTCTCATCTCATTCTTACTGCAGTCAGGATCCCATCAGGAAAACAGAAACAGAAATCATGCCAAGTATTTCAAACAGAGGTGATTTAATTTAGGAGATCAGTTTATATAGAGACTGGAGGGCTGAAAGAGCAAAAAGAAAATAACAAACAAAAAACACTATTCAGGTACCTCTGGTATTTGTAGTTTAGAAAGCAGCTGCAACTCTTAGGGCTGGAAGAGTAAAAGAGAATAAATGGTGTTACCAGGACACCATTTCTTGGGGGAAGGGTCTCCACAGAGCGGATTTTCCAACCACCAAGGTGTCACTGCACAGCTGGCTCAGCAACCTCTGAGGGGATGTCATGTGATTGCTACTTGGACTCCAGCGGTGAGTGCTAAGAGGGAACGTGGCAGTTCCTAGTGGTACCTCTGAAGGAGCCACTGTGGAATTAATGCTGAAAATGCTAAAATAAGTTGGAGCCCTACGTGAGTGCTACTGAGGGAGGGACTCTGACCAGAACTGAAAACAGAAAGAGCATCCCTTCTACCCTCCTATCACCCTCTAATTTCCTGCCAGTGCCTCCAGTCCACAGAACCTAACCAGAAGCTAGATAGCAAAAAAGTCTGGGAAATGCAGTCTGCAGACTCCTGCCTCCAGTGTCAAAGAGCAGAGTATAACAGCCTGGGCTTAAGGCTGAGAGGCAGACAGTAGGTACAATTACTGCAAGGCACAAATTCACTGAGTGAAATAACAGGCAGAATTTCCTACAATATTTATATTATTTTTCTTTCATTTTTTTTGATCATAGTTGAATTCCAGTAAGTTAAATGTATGCATGCTATGAATTCACTTTTTCTTGTAATCCCATAGTTCATTAGCCCAATACCTTGCTTATAGCATGTGATTAAAGGAGGTATTGAATGGATAAATGAATGTCTTTTTGGCTTTTTGGCGCTAAGGGGATTTTTCTCTGATTATTAGTCCTGTTTAACTGCCATTGAGAAATGAGTCTAGAGAAAATATATAGCAACCTAAGGGTAAACTTTGCTGTAATTCACTGACATTGCAAATGTACCTATCCAAACAGTTCAATTGGTTTCTATCCCTGGATATATCCTGTAACTCTCTACCTTCAGTTTACTCTGGAAAATCTCCACTGCAGCTAGCTACACTTGCATAGCCTAAGAGTGACATCCAGTGGCTTATAACTTAATCACTCATTGTAATACATCTGGAAATCTAACCAGCTCTCCATTATCATTTCAAATAGAAAAGAGCGCAAGACATAAAACTCTTAACAGAAGATGAAACTTAGACAATCGTTCATTAGATTTACTTTGAGAGATTATTAAAATGGATTTGTCTATCTAGTTGTTTGAGATCTCATATTCAAGTTCATTTGTCTTTTTTCCTTTTCTGAGCACATGATGTCTGTTATAATTCCGGTGATGTCTACCAATGGCATAGGCTGGTAGATAGAGAAGGAAAGTGGGGATAGATAGGACCAGGACTGAGAGAATTAATCAACTCTAGACCTGGCTCCCAAGACTAGAGGCTCATTATTTTAGGCTCCTAATATTGGAAGCCTAAAAGAATGTGGGAAAGTCGGCCTAGATCCAGGTTTGAACTAATATCTAAAGGTTCCCAGTCTGGTAGTAGAGTCTGTCTGTCCAGCACTCCAGGCAAAGACAATCCTTAGCATTAGGTGGACTCTTCACTCAAGGTCCCACAGGATCAGGCTACTCCAGGAGGGTTCCTAGTCCGTAGCTGGGGCAGGGGAGCCTGGGATCAGCAAAATGTCAGGGCAGCAATGTAGCTGTCTCAAGTTCAGGATGGTGCTGCATTCAATGGCAGGAAGCTGAAGGTGACTTTTATATGGAGCTCATGAAGTCAATCTCATTCTAGTATAGACAGTCTCAAAAATTAAAGCAATTCCAGGTATGTTTTAAATCCTCCCCTTTTTTTCAATAGAATAGTCCAAGAAACCAATAACTTCATCATAACAATCTCACACTTAAATGAACTAGGAATCTCTGTTTAGATGGACCTTAGCCTGAAAAATACTACAAATTCAGAATTCACAGTAGTTTCAATATGTTCTCCTGCTCAAAGGAATTCATCTCAGACAAGTTCCTTCCCCATTTAATAATATTTTCCAGAAGTAACCCAGCAAAAATGTATTTATTTGTAAATATGTAGCAGTGACTTCAAATGAAACCTCATGGTGGCTGTAGTTACAACTATTCAGACATCTCTGTGATTTGGCTAGATTGTACTAAAAGTGAGTCATGAATATAATTAATTTACCCTACGATGTCAATAGATGGTAAGAGATGTGTTGTGCCTTCATTCTATTTAATCAAATCCCACAGGGAAGTGAGACATATTCTTCTGACTATGAATTCTGTAAGGAAACGGTTTCCACAAAGTCTACTTGCCCAAATACCAAAGTGATGGGCAGGGTTAGTGTCTCCTATGGAAATTTCCATGCATTTTTAGAACATATGGAAACTGCAAGGCAGAGCTATGAAAATTCAGAGATGCTTACAACATCAAAATGTTCTTTTCCTCAGTGAGAATGTGCTGTCATATGACAATGAGGAGGAGGAGGATGGTGAACTCAGCTTTTATCAAGGCACTTATTTCTGTGGAAAATAGGAGCTCTCAGCAATCAGGTGTAAATAAGTTCAAAGTACAGACTCAAATGATGTTTTAATTACCAGTAAAGAGGGAAATGTTTGAAACTTAAACAGAAACTAGATGATATACATATTTCACCTTTTCCAATTAATCAATCTAATGACAGCTGGTTGGCCAAGAGAGTATAAGGTAGACATTTCAACTAAAAGAGATACATCTTTGTTAGTATTTTGTCTGGTGTTTTTTCCCCAGAAATGCTTTTGCTAGGACATCATATTTTAATAGAAAACAGATTATGTGTCTCAAATCTAATCAACAAATGCAAGAACTTTCACTTACTCCCTCTAGTTTATTGTCCACAGCAGCCTGACTTTGTGCTTTGTTTACTTAACCTTGTGCATTTACTACTAAAAAGGAGAGCAGAAGAGATGGAATAAATCTGGGAAATGCTCCAGACCTCGAAATGCCTGAGTGATTATTCTGTGTGATGGCAGACTTGGTGATAACAGAAGATACTATTTTCGGGAGACCCCTCAACATCTCCACTGATGGTTCACATCTGACTGCAACTCACTTTACTGCACTGTTCACTGGCAGAGCCCCCTTCGGGTGGGAAGCCTTGTCCTCACGATCCCTTTGTCTCAAGAGCAGGGAAGATTCTCATGGGGGAGACTTGCAAGAATCTATAAAGAGGTCAAAGTTATATTGCAGGAATTGACTTTAACTCAGTGATAAGACTTTTGGATTAATTTCTGTCATTGTGGAGGGTGAGAAAGGTCTTTACTTAAACAGGCAATGGAGAGTTAAAATACAGAACAAAATGCATTTGACTAAGTTGTATGGTTGATGTAAAAATGAAAGGAGGCTTGTAACTGAATTTCTCTTAAACACCTGATTTAGACATTCTGTATCAGCTTACCTAAAGGACAAATAACAAAATACAGTATCATATATTTATAAAAGATCCAGTAAAGTATAGACTGTTTTTGAGGTATATAAATAGAAAGAATATTTTCTAGGAAAGCAGTATACAATTATACCTACAAGCTCAAATTCTGTCTTCTCTAAAAATTATCACGGAGCCAGGGCCTCATAAAAATAGTCCCTTTGTATAACCAGGTGAGGACTCTCATGTGGTTCCCAAGAAAGAGAAGTGTTCATATTAAACATGATGTCATACTCTCGGTAACATATCCCCTTTTCACTCCATACCTAAGGCACTCAGATATGAATTTCTGTTTGCATTTACAGCAAATAAAGATAAAAATACTTCACTATTCAGACATTTTAGCTGTCTGTACCCAGTTAAGGCACCCATCTAAATGAGGCACTTAATATAGATACGTGTGATCTTGAACAAATGACATCTATGTTGAGTTTCAATATTGCTCAAAAAGTGAATATGTTATAGTGGAAGGGAAAAACGTAGTAAGATTAGTAAAAACAAAATGAGCAAAGTAAAAAATTTCAGGAAAAAAAAGTATAAGTTGACGACACCTTTGAATAAACAAAATAAGAGAGAAGATGTGTTTATGTTCTTGTGACCACAAGAAAAAGCATAACCAACAGCACTGTTAGGATTCAACCAATAAGACCTGAGGAGGTCCCAGTGAGAGAGAACTCTGGTCCATACTCCCAATCCCCTGGGCAAAAGGACTTCCTAAGCATGCTAATTGCACCATTATAAGACAAGTCAAATACAAACGAAACAAACAGTAATTTGGGTCATAGCAACATCTGGACTAGCCAACTCCTTCTTAGAGATAAATCAGGGGAGGAGTATTGGAGAGTCTGGGAAACAAAGAATGAGATCATGGTATAAAAGATAAACGGGGTTTGAGGGCTCAGGCATTTCTCAAGTCCTGAAGACATGCCTGTTATATCATGCTCTGAATTCGGTCACGGTCAAGGTAAATAATTAACCTAATGCAATAGGCCTCCTCTTACCTGAATGATAACACTTTACAATGTGCATGTCTTTTGACCCAGAGAATGCATTTTTAGGGCTCTATCCTACAGAAATATTTGTACATGGACACAAAACCATAAACAAGGATTTCCAGTGCAACATTATTTATAATAATCAAATTGGAGTAACTTAAGTATCCAAGAACAAGGGAATATTAAATAAAGTATGGTATGTTTATATTAGGAGCAAAGTGGAACAAAGCCTCCAGATTTCACCTGCTTGGGTTCATAACTCACTTCCACTGCTTACTAGCTGTGTGACCTTGGTCAAATTGCTTAGCTTCTCTGTGATTCCATTTCCCTCAAATGTAAAAAGAACATGATAAGATCTTCTTCTTTGTAGAGTTGCTGTGAAAATTAAATGACGTACCACTCTTAAAGAGCCAGAACACTGCCTGACATAACAGGTACATAATTCATGTTAGCATGGTTGCTATTTTGAAAATACTATCATGTAGCATTTAAAAAGATTAGAGATGCTCGCTTTGGCAGCACATATGTTAAAATTGAAACAATACAGAGAAGACTAGTATGGTCCTTGCACAAGGATGATGTACAAATTCATGAAGCATTCCATATTTTTACAAGGGATGTGAAGGACCTCTTCAAGGAAAACTACAAACCACTGCTCAAGGAAATAAGCAACAACACAAACAAATGGAAAAATATTCCACACTCACGGATAGGAAGAATCAAAATCATGAAAATGGCCATACTGCCCAAAGTAATTTATAGATTCAATGCTATCCGCATCAAGCTACAATTGACTTTCTTCACAGAATTGGAAAAAACTATTTTAAACTTCATATAGAACCAAAAAAGAGCCCACAATCCTAAGCAAAAAGAACAAAGCTGAAGGCATTACACTACGTGACTTCAAACTATACTAAGAGGTTATAGTAACCAAAACATCATGGTACTAGTATATAAACAGACACATAGTCCAATGGAACAGAGTAGATAACTCAGAAATAAGACTGCACATGTACAACCATCTGATCTTTGACAAACCTGACAAAAACAAGAAATGGGGAAAGGATTCCCTATTTAATAAATGGTGCCGGGAGAACTGGCTAGCCATATGCAGAAAACTGAAACTGGACCCCTTCCTTATACTTTATGAAAAAATTAACCCAAGATGGATTAAAGACTTGAATGTGAAACCCAAAACTATAAAAACCCTAGAAGAAAATCTAGTCAATACCATTCGGGACATAGGCATGGGCAAGGATTTCGTGATGAAAACGCCAAAAGCAAAAGGAAAAACTTTTTCCTTTTATGAAAAAATTAACCCAAGATGGATTAAAGACTTGAATGTGAAACCCAAAACTATAAAAATCCTAGAAGAAAATCTAGTCAATATCATTCAGGACATAGGCATGGGCAAGGATTTCGTGATGAAAACGCCAAAAACAAAAGGAAAAAACTCACAAATGGGATCTAATTAAACTAAAGAGCTTCTGCACAGCAAAAGAAACTATCATCAGAGTGAACAGACAACCTGCAGAATGGGAGAAAAATTTTGCAATCTATTCATCTGACAAAGGTTTAATACCCAGAGTCTATAGGGAACTTAAACAAATTTACAAGAAAAAAAATATTAAAAAGTGGGCAAAGGACATGAAAAGACACTTCTCAAAAGACGACATTTATTTAGCCAACAAACATATGAAAAAAAGCTCAGCATCACTGATCATCAGAGAAATGTAAATAAAAACCACAATGAGATACCATTTCATGCCAGTCAGAATAGCTATTACTAAAAAGTCAAAAAACAGATGCCGGTCAGGTTGCAGAAAAAAAAGAATGCTTTTACACTGTTGGTTCAATCATTGTAGAAGACAGTGTGGCTATTCCTCAAAGATCTAGAGGCAGAAATATCATTTGACCCAGCAATCCCATTACGAGATATATATAGCCAAAGGAATATAAGCCATGCTGTTATAACATAAGTTTATGTTCATTACAGCACTATTCACAATAGCAAAGACATGGGATCAACCCAAATGCCCATCAATGATAGATTGGATTAAAAAAATATGGCATATATACACCATGGAATACTATGCAGTCAAAAAAAGAAATGAGATCATGTCCTTTGCAGGGACATGGATGGAGCTGGAAGCCATTATCCTCAGCAAACAAACCAAACACCACATGTTCTCACTTATAAGTGGGGACTAAATGATGAACACATATGGACAGGAACATGGGAGGGAACTACACACATTGGGGCCTATTGAGGGTGGGGTAAGGGGAAGGAGAGCATTAGGAAGAACAGCTAAGGGATGCTGGGGTTAATATCTAGGTGATGGGTTGATCTGTGCAGCAAACCACCATGGCACATGTTTATCTGTATAACAAACCTGCATGTCCTACACATGTATCCCAGAACTTAAAATAAAAGTTGAAGGGAAAAAAAAAGACTAGGATCCAGCTATAGCTCCTCCCATGGAAAACTTTCTAAAGTATACTGTGAGGCAATAAAATGTTGCAAAACAATATGTAAAGGATGATCCTCTTAATTTTTGGAGTTCATGTAGGCAGATGTGCATCTGTATGTATACAAATGCATAGAAGACAGTGTGGAAGGGCCAGGCAATAGCAACAATCATCTCTAGAGAAGGGAATGAGGAATCTGATAACAGGAAGACCTGAAAGGAGATCTTCACTTTCTTCCTCTCTATATCTCTACATTTGGGGAGTTGTTTTACATACGTCTACATGTTTGTAAAACATATATCTACAAACATATACCTATATAAGTTTGTAACACAACTCATTCATATATATATATATACTTTTAAATATATGTACTTTTGAAAATAAGTAGATAAGTAAAGGATCAACAAGAACAGTGAAAAGAAGTCTGAACACATGAATGTTTGCAGTGTTTAAAAAATCTGTTTCCAAGGAAAGGAGATGTAGGAATTCTCTGTTTATTAAGGTCAAGGGTCTAACACAAGGACAGGACTACGATGAGTCAGATGAGGTGCTGAGTACAAAAAACTTTAACAGGCACCCACCTTTAGGGCCATGACATGCACAACCCTTAGGCTTAGCACTGATCTAACTTTATATTGAAAATGTCACCAAAGTCAAAGCACCTGCTTCTTAGCAGCCAGTATTGCACAAAGCTTTTGCTCTGACCATGTAGTATAGATTTCTTTCTCTCCTCACCTTTTTTACAAGACAAAAAATAGTAATAATAACAATTTATTTTTAACATCTGGAGTTTCAGTCTAAGGTATCTCATGTACAGTCTCCCAGAATGCAGACTGAACAGGTCTCTCTCCCTCCTTATTCAGTCTTCCCTTTAGGGATGCCATTCTGAGAAAAGAAAGGTGATTGTTTAGGGGTAGAAGAAGAGTTTCTATGAGTCTTTTAAAGTACTTGAGTACTGAGATTTGGACTCTCAAATGGTTTGACAGGAAATTTACCCTCTTTCTTTAGCTAGTGTGGTATCAGCATAATAATTTGTAAAATTAGCTGGCATTAGGAATGCAGTAGGACATTGGCCCAGTGTGAAATGCAATAACCAAAACTAGATGATATTTGCCTGAAATGCCCCACTATGCCCCTACTGGTTGTTTATGGCAGATATCCACTTTGATTAATCAGTAACCATGCCTTACTGTTTATAAATAACTTTGAATATTATCCCTGGGACAAACTAAAACTATGGTTCAATGAATCGTATCATGCTCAGTCTACTAGTTGAGCTGATACCTATAGATATTAAAAATGGTATTTTAGTCCTCTTAACTGGGTGGCAGCTTTGAATGATAGCTAACCACTAGCTGGCAAAAGTCCCCAAATATGATACACTGAATCATCTCCCCCAAAATCATGCATTTTTCAAGTGTAGGCATTCATTACCCAAGGAAAATTGTTCCCAGATAAAGGCCACATGAAGTGGTATAAAAAGAGACCAAAATTTCGTAATAAATGAGAGGGAATGGAAAAGTGATTGGGGTTTTATTTTACAAAATGAAATTTTTAAAAAATAAAATTACTTCCATTTTTATTTTATAATTTACAAAATTTAAGTTATAATTACCTTCTAAATTATTAGGAAAAAAAGAATCAGCTTTTCACTGTATTTAAAGAAACAAAATTTGTCTAATAAATTGAATGGAAGTGAATACCACAGCCTTCATTTCAAGACAGTTTATCTGAGTGTTTTGTAAAAATAGGGCATTTAACAATTTTTTCCCAAGGGCATCTCTTAATCCTTTGATAGCCAAATCATTCCGTTTTGAAATATTATAATTATTGTGTGTTTTGTTTTGTTTTATTTGTTAGCTGACCTACTCTCTGATCAATAGATCTGCGTAGGGAATCAAGCAGTTCTCTAAACATCATTTTCATTGATTTCATTAAATTTTGCGGCAGTAAGTAGAATTCTAAGACAGCTCCCAAGATTCCTGGCCCCTGGTGTACATGAACTGTATAATTTCCTCCTCATGAGTGAGAGTGGGGACTGTACATATGACAGGATAGTCATACCTGTAATATGTCATTCTTTTTATAAGTCTCCGTTGTAGCCAACTGGCGTGAGCTCCTCTCGTCGGCCTTGGAGAAGCAATCTGCCATGTGTGAACTGCTAATACAGTTTGGATATTTGTCCTCTCCAAATCTCATGTTGAAATTTGATCTCCAGTGTTGAAGTTTGGACCTAATGGGAGGTGTTTTGGTCATGGGGACAGATGCCCCATGAATTGCTTGGTGCCATTCTCCCAGTAATGAGTTCTTACCCTATTAGTTACCCCAATATCTGATTGTTAAAAAGAGCCTGCCACCTCTTCCTCCTTCTCTCTTGCTCCCTCTCTCACCATGTGACATGCCTGCTCCCCTTCACCTTGCAGCATAAGTAAGGTTTCCTGAGGCCTCACCAGAACCCAAGCAGATGCTGGTGCCATACTAGGACAGCCTGCAAAACTGTGAGCCAAATAAACCTCTTTTCTTTATAAATTACCCAGTCTCAGATACTCCTTTATAGCAATGCAAAAATTGACTAAGACAACTGCCCATGGAGACGGTCATGTGCAAAGACAAGAGGGTAGCCTCTAGGAGCTGAAAACGATCCCTGTTGACAACCAGCAAGGAAATGGGGACTTGAGTCCTATAATCACAAGGAACTGAATCCTGCCAACAACTAGTATGTTTGAAAGACAACCATAAATCTCAGATGAGATCAGAGTCCCAGCTAACACTGTAATTTCAGACTTACAAGATTCATGAAACCCTGAGCAGAGGACCCAGCTAATCCATGCCAGGGCTCCTGCCCCATGGAAATTGTGAGATAGTAAATGTGTGTTGTTTTAAGCCACTAAGTTTGTGGTGATGTCTTATGCAGCAATAGAAAGCTAATACGCTTGCATTTTTTAAGTATTTATATTATTTGGTTAAATGTTCAGAGAAGTTCTCTATTATAAAAGATTGGCAGAGTTGTTGGCAAACTAATCAGCATAGAATGCGTTTCTGAGTTAGAACAAATTTTATAAATGGTCAGCTTGTTAACAAATATTTTATGGTATATTTTAATTCTCTATGATTTTTGCTTCCCTAAGTAACCCTGTAACTATAAGTCAAGAGACATGAAAACAAAGACTCTTTCCCCACCTTTAAGATAGAATCCCTACCCTTAAAATGTTTTGATTTACACTTTCAACAATGACAAAATAGTGTGTTTACTCTCTGCCTACTCTTTCTTCTTTCCCCCTCACTTTCACAGGTTTTTATCCCAAGGGAACCCTTTAATAAACATCCTGTACAACACACTGTCTCAGAGTCCTCAGAGCTGGCATCCCAGGGAACCCAAACTGCAAACCCAAACTTCTACAATGAATTCATGTGCAATTTATTCTAAAAGATCTGTACACACACACACACACACACACACACACACAGATGCACATTTCTCATCCTATTGCTCTTCACTACTTCCTTCATCTCTGTGTTGCAATCTGGGATCATTTTTCCTCCCCTTGAGTAATTTATTATGTCTTTTACAGTGAGTCTGTTGCTCAAAAATTCTTTTAGTATTTATTTGTATAAAAAGTCTTAATTTTGTCTTCATATAAAATTTTGTTTGACATTCTATTCCAAATTGACTGTTATTCCCTTTCCATGTTTTCCAGACATAGTTCCATTGTCTCCTGACTTCCATCGTTTATGTTTAGAGGTCAGTGTTGTTTTTGGCTTGTGAGTAATTTGTCTTTTTTGTCTACTTATATTTTTTTATTTTGAAATAGTTTAAAAGTATAAAAAATTTGCACACAAACACAACAAACTAAGTCATATATATATATGTCCTAGTTTTATAAACTAATAATTTATTGTAAATTTTATAAACCAATAATTTATTGCAAATTTAAGTCAACAGTCTTAAAATCTCTCACCCATTCTATTTTCTCTTTTCTCTTTTTATATCTCCCTTAGATTAAATATTTTTATTATTAACTTTTCTGTCTCTATTGTCTCATTAGTCATACATTCTCACCTGATAGTGGTTTTCCTGGAAATCACAATATTCATTCTTTATGTATCCAAGTCTAATATAAATGAGTATCTTGGCCACTTCCCAAGAAACTCAAAGATGTGCAAGCACTTTAACTCTATTTACCTTCCTCCTGCCTTTTTACTTTCACATTGCTGTGTTCAGATATATATTCCATTAGAGAAATTTTTCCATTTTCCTATTGAGTTGCCTCTTTTCCTTATTGATTTGTAGCAACTTTTTTCACCTTTAATATTCTGGATATTAGTCCTTTACCAGTTTTATGTACTGCAAATGTTTTCTCCCAACCTATGCTTTTCTTGTTTTAATGGCTTTATTGAGGTATAACTGACATAAAATAAACTACATATATTTATGTAGACACATGTGCATACATACTTAATATGTACAATTTGATGAGTTTTGACATATCTATACACTCATGAAACCATCACCACAATCAAAATAGTGAACACATGCATTATCCCCTCAAGAGTTTCTTCATGTTCCTGTGTAATCCATCACCCCTCACCCTGCCTCCTCTCCATGCCCATTCACAGGCACCCACCAGTATGCTTTCTGTTGCCATAGATCATATTACATATTCTAGAATCTTATATGAAAGGAATAATACAATATGGACTCATTTTTACCTAACTTTTTCACTCAGCATAACTATTTTAAGGCTTATCCGTGCTTGCTCTTGCCTCATCCCTGTTTATTGTATTGTTGAGGAAGAACCCATTGCATGAACATGATAAAAATTGTTTCTTCATTCACATGTTGATGGACATTTGGGTTGCTAACAGTCTCTTTTTAACTTTAGTGGGTGTGAAGTGATATCTCACTGTAGTTTACATTTCCCTAATGACTAACGTTACTGAGCACTTTTTTGTGTACTTAGTAGCCGAAGTGTTTACACCTTTTGCCCATTTTTTAAATTGTTAGCCTTCTTACTGAACTGTAAGAGTTCTTTGCATATTCTTGACATAAGCCCTTTGCCATATAGATACATAGATATTTTTTCCCAGTCTGTGACTTGTCTTTCAAAGAAAAGGGTCTCTTTTCTTTTTCCTTTTCTTTTCTTTTTTTCTGTACATCTCAGCAGCAGCCAATCATGCTCTGAGAGTTACTGAGTAAACCCCAGAATCCAAGCTCAACTGTTTATGCTATTATTTGAAAAAGAATACTCTTCTGTGTTTCCACCAGTGAAGTATTCACACAATATCTCCCTGATGTCAAATAAAATAATGTTTAGAATAGCACAAAGGGCTTTTATTTCATTGTCATAAAGTTGTCAGTTTTATAATACAAGCATCTCAAAAGTAGTGACGTTGTTAAGCTGGAAGCCTGTGACTGATTTAAAGTTCAGAAGTTATCAGCTGTAATTAATAAATTGAGCTCATTCTCCAAAAAAACATTTTCAGAGACTATCAAAACACAAAGACACTCTTAACTTGCAATATTTAATTTGAAGCTGCTACCGAGGCTTTTAGCTAAATGAGGCCTGTGCGAAAGCAATTCACTTCATTACCAGGGTCCTTCAAATTTTCCTCTGCAATATCACTGATTTCATAATTGATTCACATAATTGTCCTTTAAAGTTTAGGCCTTCCAAAAGCCAGCTAAAAGAATTTGCTCTCTGGCATCAATTGCAATAATACACCTGTAGGGAGGGAATCAGAGGACAGAGAGACCAAGATGAGAGGGAAGAACATTGTCCTCCAGAAACTGAGTTCTGAAAGGCAGAACAAGATGACACAGGGGGACTGTCAAAAACTCTCACAGGAGAAGAATCCACTTCAATGAAAGATACAAATCCATTGGGCAGGGCAATAATTGGAAGTGTAATATTAATATTAACTAGCATGGTTTGTTCTCCCTTCAGTCTTCCTTGGCTGGTACTCACTGCTCACAGTTTACACATCTAAATGCAAAAATGCAAAAAACAACAAAAGAATTAATCTCTTGGATTCTAAACTTTAAAAACTAAGGACTAGATCTAAAGAATAAAATTAGTTTCTCCCTCCCAACCTTCACCTCCCCAGCCTCGCTGCACTCTGACAAGATCATTCTTGGAGCTGATATTCTCAATTACAGAAGAGTGAAGATCCGTGATGACTGAATGCAATCAACGATTTCAGATAGGATCCTAGATGAGAAAGAAAACATTCTAAGAAGGGCATTGCTAGGGCAAGTGAAAATTGTTGGATATGTATGTATATTAGTAATAGCATTGCATCGATACTAAATCCCCAAATTTGATAAGGTAGGAAAATGCTTTATTCTAGGGAGACAGATGGTGAAGTATTTCAGGGTGAAATGGCATGATGTAGGTAACTAACTCCATTGATTCAGGGGAAAAAGAGAGAGAGAGAGAGAGAGGGAGGATAGAAACAAAGCAAATGAGACAAAAAACATAACCATTACTGTATCTATATAAAAGATATACAAATGTTCATTATATTAGTCTTACAACTTTTGTGAACGTTGTAAAGACTTTTTGAGGTTTTTCAAAGCTAAACACACTTTTTATATGGGAGACAAGAGAATCAGAAAGAAAAACTAAACAGTGAGATGCTGGTCGGGGACTCTCAGCAAAGGAGCTAGTGTTTGAGACAGTGTTTGTTGCAAAAGGAAAAGTACTAAAATGCCAGAGTACATTTGGGAATATGATGGTAGAGGGAATTTGTACTCCACTTCTCACCTGATTCATGGGAGGCAGCAACCTTGCACAGAGGAATAAGGTAAAGAAGGCTGCATGGGATGTTGAGGGCCAAGAGGGCTGAGGGCAGCCAACTACATCCCCCAAGGCTTTGCATCATTTCCCATACTGTAGAGGAATTAGTGAATGGCTGACAGTGGTCTTCTCTCCCTGATGCCATGATGCTACCTGCCACTCCAGGAAGAAGGGTAGAAAGAAAGAAATGCTCAAACTACTGAGTTTAATCTGGAAAGACTGATTTTACCCACAACTGACTAATTTGATTCCACTCCACTAAATTTATTCCACAGAATGGGGGCTCTGGATTGATATGAAGTTCTGTGCTTGAGAAAAAATAATGGAGTGTTACATTTTTTACACACCAGTGTTTCTGTGACATGAGAGTCTATACGCACGACAATATTTTCTAACACATATTGTTTGGAGACTAGTAATTTATTCTCTACTATGAACACTGGTAATTTAATCTGTATTCTCTTCCCAGGGATCCCCTGTGATCAGTATTAATGGACTGGGGTGAGAAGAGAGAAGAAGGCGACTTCACATTTATGAATATCAAATAATGAGGGCTCAGTTTTTCGCCTTCCAGCAGTCAAGTTCTTCTGGGAAGTGCCTCTCTGCTGAGGTGACAAACATTTTTAAGTTGACCAATACATTTTAAAAGTAGTATGTAGAAAGGATCTCTAAAATCAAAATCCAATTTTTGTGATTGCATAGTTGTTTCCTTAAGCTCAGGCCAGGCATTTTGTATACTCATAGAATTTTGGAAGAATTTACAGTTATAATTGTCAGCTTAAATTGTGTTTGAATGTCAGTCCTCTTTTAAAGAAAGAAAAGACAAGAAATATTCCTTCTACTTTGTGTCTTTAAGCTGGATTTTTACTTGGCAGCATTCAAGGTGGGGATTTTTGCAACATTAAGATAACAATCTCTCCTCTGTAGATTTTTAGTACCCCAGGGATTCAAAGATCAAGTTGCTTAGAGACCCCATGGAATTTGCAGAAAAAGCAAACTCTAATCTTGACATCCGTAATTAATGTTTTTATCTTACTCCGAGAGTTTACTTTGCTGGCAGCTTAGCTGCTCTTTGGAGCAGAATAAGGCTCTTGCTACACCACATCCCACATGACTTTCTATCCTGAGAGTGGGTTGGGGAGCTCTGGGACTCTCTATGGGCTCTTTTCTCTTGGGGTCAACGTCAAGCTCTTGATCTAGTTATGTAGTGGTTGCATATATGCCTAGGTTTCCTTCCAATCAATCTTGCTGCAGGTTTCCTAAGCTAGGCTAGCGCCTGCCTTATTTCCAGTGCATTTTATATTGAGTTCACCGATCAATTCATATGCATGCACAGAGCACAGGATCAATTGTAAGTTGTGAAAATATCTGTATAACATATTATTCAGTGAAATGTGAAAATACCTATATAATGCTGGTACAATTTAAACATCTATCTTTTTCTCAGTAACCAAGACCACTGGCCACTCAGGCAAAAACAAATAAACCTGACCTGTATATGTACATACACACACACACATACCTGCATATGCACAAATATGAATTTGATTGTGACTGAGGCATGTGCCAGTTCTAATCATTCCCACATTTTTTTTACATATTTATACTGTAACTCTTTGGACTAAGGAGCGTAAGTGCTTGACTGACATACCAATGAAAATGAGGAGAGGTAATCTATCATCCCTCCCACCCTTAAAAGACAACGTAGTCACCTGACTAAGTAGCCAAAATTGTCACAGAGAGTATCATGCTCATCTTTTGTACATTCCACAAACATTTATGGAACTTCTAGTCTGAGGCCTGACATCTTCACTCAGAATGCTACAGCAAGCAAGACGAAGGGAGTCCTGCTACCTCTCAAGTGCTAGAGGGGAGAAAGACAATGAACAAAGAACAGAATCGATAAAATAATCGTCAGGTGGTGGTAAAAGCCAACAAGAAACGAAAATGGAGTGATGTCATAGGGCAAATGTGGGACTGCATCAGATCGAGGGATCAGGGAATGCGCCATTGAAGGTTACGTATGAGCTGAGACCTGAATCACAAGTGTTTAGGATATAGCTCTATGGTCTGATTTTTCAGGTCATTTTGTGATGTGGCTCCTTCACACACATTTAAATGAACTGATTAGAATACACAACTGGTGGACAGGGTTCTATATTATACCCTCAGCTTCCTCCCACTTTCTTTTTAAGCTTCATTCTAAAATGACATTTTAGAAATGTAAGTGGCAGAGCTAGACACTTTAGCTATAAGTGATACAGAAATCCCAAAAAGATGTTCCAGCAGGGATTGAGCTGGTCTTTTAGACAAAAATGATGAGGTCATTGCTTTGTCGACGGCCATCGGCTTGCATATCTCAGCCTCTATCAGTGACCAAAATCATCCAACAAAATGACTCCTTAAGTGCTTATGATGAAGAACAGCTACCAGGACACCCAGGCAAGCATTCTTACACTCATATCTTCTGTGAATCCATCAGCCAGCAGTTCCCATGCTCAGGGTAAGGAGCAGACATATTTCTTGTCAGTAAATTTATCTACTGAGATGCTGTAAAATGTTCTTATCTATCATCTTGTATGTCATATACCATAACTCTTATGGCTTATGACTTGTAGACAACACAAATAGCCACCTGAAGGTGTCCTCATGCAAAATTCTGCTGTTCAGAAAAGAAAATAACCACTAGTCTTATAACCCTGTGGCAATCCTTTATTCTCCCTAAATACTAATTTTTGCATGTCAAAAAAGAAAGTTAACCGGATGAACTCTAAATTTGAATTTTAGTCTTTTAAATTTCCTAAAAATGATTCAAATAATATTTCTTTTCAAGGAAAGATATAAAACATTTGCTGAAATTCAAGAAAGAATGATATCTGAGCATTTTGAGCACTGTATCCATTGGGAATGTGTATGGCTGCAACTAATGAAAAAGTAAACAGTGGCTCAACAAATAAGGCTTTCTTTTTCTCTCATAACAAGAAGCCTGGAGGCAGACTTTAGCTGGCTTTCGCTCAGCAGCATCACAATGTTAGGGTCAGCATATCCCTTGCATATCCCTTGATCTTTCCCTTATCTTGTCACCCCAAGTTCCCAAACTGGCTGCCACAACTGCAAAAATCATATCCTCATGACTGACTGAAGAGCTGGAAGATTAGTACAGGCAGGAGGCATGCCATCCAGGTTTATCTTTCTATTTGGGAAAAAAAAAAAAAGTATTTTATAGAAGCTCCTGCAGCAGCCAACTCCTTTGGTTTCATGTGTTACATGACCAACTCTAGGTCCAAAGTGCCTATGACTTTGCTTCTTCAGCCTGAATTGTGGACATCTCAGTCTTTTCAATGGTTTTTGGGTCAGCCAAGCAACCATGTCTACCACAATAATTTCTGTATTATATCTTCATATTCCTACACATCTCCTTAATTACAACTCCCAGGATAGTTATCTAGGGTTTCACCAAAATATGGACATAGAGCCAACATTAAACTATTGAGTAACTGAAATTTTTGAAGGCACTGGCTTATAGGAAATGTTAGCAGGAAAAAACAATACCAATTGATTCAAACAGGAAAGACCACCTCAATGTTTGCCAAAATACATTAAGGCTAGCAGTTGGCTGATTTTTAAAAAACATATTTTCTAATTGTAAAAGAAATATAAGCTTATTTAACAAGAATTTTTATTGTAGGGAATTCTAAAAAGAAAGTGAAAGTCATCTAAAAGTAACTCCCTACATAACGTATTTGGTATATTCCCATTAAAACATTTTTTGTAAGCGTTCCACATATTTTCTTCCTTTCTCCACTCTGTTCTTTCTGTAACTATGCTAAGTTCTCCTGAAATCTGCTTTCATCTACTGAATATATCCTCATTCCCTCTGCATATGGTTGCTGTGTTATATCCCATTATGAAATATCAGTGTTAAGAACACAGATCACCCCAGACTGTCTGGGTGTCACCCCAACGTGACCACTTACCAGCTGCATAACTTCTTTGTGGTTCAATTTTGTCATATTTAAGATGAGATAATAATACTATCTATGTAGAGGATTGTTGTGAAAATTAAGCTAGTTAATCCCTGTAATACACTTAGTAGAGTGACAGGCAAATAATAGTGCTCGATAAATGTCAGCCAGTTTTATTGTATGGAAATATGTCAACTAATTTTATTAATCCTGAATTGGTAGACATTCAAATTATCTCAAAATATTTGATTTAATAAATGGCCCATCCATTAATATCCTTGAAAATACATCTTGGTCAAATAATGTCCTAAGGATACATTCCCTCAAATATAATTGCTGGGCCAAAGGATATCCACACTTAAAATTTTGACACTTATTTCCAAGCTGCTCTTTGGAAAGCTTGTTCCAAGCCATGTAGGAAGTGATTGTTTTGGGGTAAAGGAAGGTCTGTTTTCCCATTCTAGATATTAATTTTTTCCAAACCAGCAGTGAGAATTGTTATTACTCTTTTAATTCATGTTTCTTTAATATGTAAAAAGACTTAAAATTTTCTAAGTGTTTTTTAATCATTCATATATATATTGAGACGGAGTTTTGTTCTTGTTGCCCAGGCTGGAATACAATGGTGCAGTCTTGGCTCACTACGACCTCTGCCTCCCAGGTTCAAGAGATTCTCCTGCCTCAGCCTCCCAAGTAGCTGAGATAACAGGCATGTGCCACCAAGCCTGGCTATATTTTTTTTGTATTTTTAGTAGAAACGGGGTTTCACCATGTTGGCCAGGCTGGTCTCAAACTCCTGACCTCAGGTGATCCACCCGCCTCAACTTCCCAAAGTGCTGGGATTAGAGGCATGAGCCACCGTACCCAGCAAATCATATTTCTAGTGAATCATTTGATTGTGTCCTTAGAGGCTTAATGGATTTTTGGTTGTAGGGGTTAGGTGACCTAGATGCCCTTTAAATTAAAGAGTCCAAAAGCAAAAGAGAGTCTGACAATATTTCAAACATTTCTTTTTGCATTCTCAATGACTGCTACCAATTTTTTCTCAATTTGAAAGAAATAGCTGGTTAAGAGGAATTTTCAGCTTTTGTGAGATGTGCATCTGTTTAGAAAAATCTATGAAAAGGAAATAGCAAAAAGATGTGGGGAAAAAAAAACAGAAGAAAGCTATTTCAAATGAGAATGAGTTACTGAGTTACCTATTTGATTATTTTTTATTTTGATTATATTTGCCTTATTATTTTGACATGTCCTGAATTGGCAAGGAGAAAAAATGAGACTCTACTGTTTTGCTAAGTATTCCTGGTACACATCTTTGTGGGGGTATAAATCACATAAGTCAACTTTTTCAAAATATTTTCCTAGGACCACTTGCCTTGGCATCACTCGAAGAGCTTAAATATCTGATTCTGGAATTCAATCCTCCAGATACTAAAGATGAGAGTCTCTAAAGATATATACCAGATAGCTGCATCTTGTAAAGGCCCTTTCTAGGAGATTCTTACATGCACCAATTTTGAAAAAAAAATTTTTTTTGGAAAATACCCAGTTAGTAACAGCAGTTCATTCAATTGTTCATCCATTTGTTCAAAGAGTAATTAAAATAATTACTGAGCACCTACAATGTGCCAGCCACTGTTCTGGAGATGGAACAGCGAATTAACCCCATGGTCTAATGGGGCTTACATTATAATGGAGGAAGTCAAACAACAACAAAAAACATGCATTATTATGCAAGGTGGTAAGTGCTATTACAAAGACTAAAGCAAAATAAGGGGAAAGACAGTGATGTGGAGTGAGTACTTCTGTAGGTTTATTAATAATCTATAACTTTCATTTGTCTCTTTTTTGAACAATAAAGTTACCTTAATATCAATCTTAGAGGCATTCCAACTTCTCAGTTCACCTGAGTTTGGGGCTGGCTCCCTTGTCCTCAACATATCCTTGCTTTCTTCCATCCTCACCTGTTCCTGGGGACCTCTGGCCCTATGGGGTATTAGCAAAGAATGGACTCAGTGGCCAAAGGGCTAGCCTTCTCCATCAATAGGACCATGAACAAACTAATGCGTGGTAAATAAATAGCCTAGACAGCAATCAAGCAGTGATAAAATATGAACCAAGGCAATATTTACAGTCTATCTACGCCCAATAAATTATCAACTGAAATCTTCAAGAAACACACAGGCCAAGACATGGTGGAAGCATCCAGCACATCGGACAGCGCCAGCAGCATGGTAAGGTATAGCTGTGGAGGTCCTGCTGGGAGCTGCCAACTAACTTCCTGAGCATTATATTGCTCAATGCTTGGGTTAAATGAGGGTCAAGGAGTGGGAGGTGGAAGAATGAACCCAGAGCTTCAAAAGACTCTGAAACAAATCTGGTTAAACCAAGCACTGGTCAAGGAGCTTTTAGACCCTAAACCTAAAATGCAGCCAGAAACCCATACCACCGTTACTCCTCTTTCAGAAGTAGCTGCAACAGCAACAGCTGTGGAAATCTGGCAAACAGATTATCTGGCAGTTAGAGTTGACTATGCAGTTTTGGGTATACAAGTAGAAGTCTGTTCAAGTAAGACTAGAGTTTATTCTCCTTCCCTTTCCTCCCCTCCTCCTCCCCTCTTCCCCTTCTTCTTCCTTCTTTCTTCTCTTCTGTCTTTCTTCTTCTCCTCCTCCTCCTACTGCTTCTTTCTTTCTTCTTCTTTCTTCCTTCTCCTCCTCCTCCTTGTACTTCCTCTTCTTTCTCCTTCTTCCTATTCTTCTTCTGCTGCTTCTTTCTTCCTCCTCCTCCTTCTCTTCTCCTTCTTCTTTTTTTAAGAGACAGGGTCTTGCTCTGTGGCCCAGGCTTGAGTACATGGAGTGCAGTGCCACAATCATAGCTAAATGCAGCCTTGAACTCCTGGGCCCAAGCAATCCTCCTGCCTCAGCCTCCTAAGTAGCTGGGACTACAGGCATGCACCACCACACCCAGCCAATTAAAAAAATTTCTTTTAAGAAAAGGGGTCTTGTTATGTTGCTCAGGCTGATCTTGAACTCCTGGGTTCAAGTGATCCCCCCACCTCAGCCTCCCAAGTAGCTGGGATTATAGGCTTGAGCCACAGCACCCAGCATAGTTTCTTAACTGGTATCCATGCACTGGCTGGTCCACAAACCCTATGATGTAAGCAAGCTTCTCTCTGTCTCTGTCTCTCTCTCTCTCTCTCTCATCTCTCTCTCTCACACACACACACACACACACATTATCTATAGGTAGATAGAGATCTGTGTGTGTGTGTGTGTAGCAACAAGGCTGTGTACAAGTACATTTTTTTTTCTGTGAAGAATTCTTACCGATTTCATCAGATTCTCAAAGGAGACTGTAACCCAGTAAAGCTTACGAACTATCATCTTAGAGCAAGGATCAGTATCCTTTAGATCTTGAGCTGGAATATCTAATTCAGCCACAGAAGGTTCTTGGTTAGAACGAATGTCATGGAATACTACTTCCACACAAACCCCAGCTACTGACACTCACTCTCAGGGTTATAAAATGTCTCATGCCTTGTGAGTTCTGTCCTTTGGACAGGAAGCTAAAAGTTTCATGTTCGTTATATATGAAGATCTGTGTTAGGAATTTTTAAAAACACATTACTATATTAGGTAGCTGTCAGTGCATGGTAAACCACTCAAAACTTTGTGGTGTTATTTACTTATGAATTGGTAATGTCAGCAACATGGATTAGGTTCAGCTAGATGATTCTTTTGCCTAGGAATTACAAGGCATGGGTTTAGAATCCGATAACATTATTTTTGCCACATTCATTAGTCAAGGTGCATGACAGGGCCAGTGCAGATTCCAGGGTGTTGAGAAACAGACTACTTCCTCATGGGATGAGCTGCAAAGTCACACTGCAAAGGGGCTGCTCATGGAAGAATCACTGTGGCCATCTTGAAAACAATCTTCCACACCTACATGCTGAAGAATTTACAGTTAAAATAATATGCTATCTGTGATTTGCTTGAAAACATCCCAGAAACAAAAACTAGTGGGAAAATAATTGAAAGAAAAATGGCAAAAAGTGATCAGCATTGAAGCTTGATGATGGGCACATGAGGGTTATTTACATTAGTCTTTTTACTTTTGCATGCATTTGTAATTTTTTAAATTAAAACGTTAAAATTAAATTAACAAAACACATGCCCTTTATGAATCCTTATAACAATTATCTTTTTCCCTTTTACATGTGTGGACATTGAATAGGAGGCAGTCATGTGACTGGTCATTGCTAAGATCACTCATAGAATAACAGCTAATATTTACTGAAGACATATAATGCACCAGCACCTTTGCAACACTGTATATCATATCTCATTTAGTCCTCACAATACTATGCATCAGGTGGCATTATTGTCTCCATTCCTAAGATAAGAAACACCAGAAAGCCGCCCAAGTTTACAAAATAAGTAGTGAAAGCCTGATTTGGATCCAAGAAATGTGGCTTCAAAGCCTCCACTCTGAAGAAGCAAAGCTGAGACTAGAATCAAGCTCTATGTGGTTCCAGCAGCAGGACCTCCCACTCCACAGTGCTAGGCCAGGACTTTCAGAGCTGGTGCTTCCCAGGTTATTTTCCTTCGGTATACTATCTGTCTGAATTTCCCTTCCCAAATCTGCACATTGCGCATTAACACCCCACACTCAATAAGGATCTGACTAATGGCACAGCCCATTTCCCATAGGGGGAACACCTCTATTTTCTTTTACTAAATATATATCTGTAAGTGCTTTATAAACTGTAAGGCAATCTGAAAGATTCACTTGTTCTACAACGTAAGTAGCATTTTAAATGAACAACTATTTGAAAAATTATTTTTAAGACTCTCCAAAGAGGCTAAATCTTGTTGTAAAGCTCTCCTTTGGAACTCTCTGTACCAACATCTGCAAGTATAAGCACGTTTTAGTTCAGGGTGAGAATTGTGGGGCGAGAATCATCATTGTAGGAGGAAAAGCAAGAAGACTCATGAAGTGGGAGTTGGGGCTATCAAAGTTTGTTTCCAGGAATGACCTAAGAACCAACTGGAGCAGCTTGGGATTTTTCAATTACTCTTCCTTCAGAGTGAAGATACTCTGTGCTACTCCTAAATGCTCTCCTGTCTATGTGTTAGAGCCTCAGCCACTCCAGCCTGAGGCTGTAGCTTGCTACTCCAGACTCTGAGGAAGTAAGAGAGACAGTGTACCAGAATACTTGGCAGGAAAATTGGAGTGGAGGGATTTCACTCCCATGTCATACGAAACAGCACTAGGCATTGCCTGAGAGGATCTTCTGTCCAACCCTATCAGCAGCAACACCACATCCCAACTGCAACGGAGAGGTCTATAGATGCAGAGTAGAGGTGTATGTGTTTGTGTGTGTATGTGTGAATGGATTTATGACTTTTTTAGAAACATACCAAAACTTAAAAAGAGAACATTCACTCCAAGAGTTACTGATACAAAGAAATGTGACAGAATATTTTATTGAGATTCAGAATAAAAATTGTTCTTCCGGGGTCCTAGGTATCTTTTTGTAAGATGGGCTTGTGTTCCTTCCATGATAAAGGGAAAGTAAGTAACATGGTGTCTTCCACACATACAAGACTTGTCAACAGTCTTCTCTCAATCATCCCAGCTGTGCAGAGAGGACATTAAAGGACTGAAGACATTAACTGATTGATACCATGGAGCTATGCAGTGCTTTCCAATGCTTCATCTTTCTAAGAAATCAAAATTAAGGAGCATGAGAAAGTAGAATCAGCTGATTACAAAATTTAACATTATATAAAAATATGGAAGGAGAGATAGAGGGAAAGAAGAGGAAAAAAGAGTAAGACAGACAGAGAAGCAACCTTCTTACAGACAAGCTCCTTAATCACTCAGGTTTCAAACTCAATCACAATCACAATCACAATCACACATAAAGCAGTAATAGAGGTCAAGTTTCAACTGTGTAGGTGCATTGTACATATCAGGTTTCCCAGCAACAGGAGTCATAAAAACACATGATTTATCAAGAAGCATTTTCTCTCCCCATCCAAGTAAACTCTTCCCCTGGAAACCACACAGCTGTCGCCTTTGGGAGGGAGGCTGGATTGCGGGTGCTAACTTTCCTGTCTTTAAGTTCCCTGAAACTAGGCTAAGGTAAATCAGAATTTGAATTCTCCTTAGCTTTCAGAATTTCAGGGAAACCAAAAGTCTATACCAGAATATCAGGCGAGGTCGGTTAGCCAGATACCACGAAGGGATCATAGTTAAGAGAGTTGAACTGCTGGGTTTTTAATCTTAAAAGTTGGTGCTACTCAGCCTGGAATGCACTCTAGGTCACAGCTCTCAGCACATGCACCCTTGCAATCACGGCCACCAGACATTTTTCTCTCACTGTGGGAAAGTGTCAAATCTTTTCTCTTTGAGTGTGCATATTTGAGTCACAGGAAATGGTCTTTATATCCCACTCATAGGAATGAATGAGGTGTGAGAACATTTTAATTTCATACAAATACTTCATGTCTTTATCAGACTGGATTTGCTTTTGTTTCCTTTGCATAGCTGCTTAAAAATTCCAGTAATTCTACAAGTGATGCAGATTCATTATGGGAAACGTGTACATACAGATAATAAAAGCAAAGAAGCAGAGGAAGCCATCTAAAGACATGCAAAGATGACTACTGTTAGCATTGCCTATTGTCTGGAAGCCTTTCTCAAAATATAAATTATAAATTTTTCATTATTAAGGGCCATCTTCATATTTTCAAGAAAAGTGCCTTTGAAATAATTTAGAATTTCATCACAATTCTGATACTTATAAATATAGAATTATGACAATATAATTTTCATTGTAAATAATGCTTATTGTAATAAACAATAAACAGCACTGAACACTAAGAAATAAACCTAAACCAGTATCTACGTAATTACCAGCAATTAAGGGTAATTAAAATACAATGAGCCTTGGTTAAAGTCAAAAGAGATATCATTTGGGCCCCAGTTCTGACACTAACCCATAGTGTGACCAAGAATAAATTACTTGGCTGGGCACGGTAATCCCAGCACTTTGGGAGGCCGAGGCGGGTGGATCACTTGAGGTCAGAAGTTCAAGACCAGCCTGGCCAACATTGTGAAACCCCTTCTCTACTTAAAATACAAAAATTAGCCAGGCGTGGTGGCAGGCACCTGTAATCCCAACTACTCAGGAGGCTGAAGCAGGAGAATCTCTTGAACCCAAGAGGCAGAGGTTGCAGTGACCTGAGATCACACCACTGTACTCCAGCCTGGGTGACAGAGCAAGACTGTCTCAAAAACAAAAAAAGAATAAATCACTTTACCTCTCTTAAGTTCAGTTTTATCTGCAGAATGAAGGGGCCAGATTTTATTCCTAAGGTCCTTTCTACCGTTAAAGTTGTCTGACATCAGCTGAAGCAGAGTCAAAGTTAAGCACCTCTTTGCTATATTTTACCTGTATAGGCAATCACTTCTAAATATTCAAATTACTAATTCTATTTTTCATTTATAGATGAGCTTATCCAGATGATACTTTAATTCTTCATCACTGAGAACACAAAGAAGTAAACCAACTTAAGAGTTATTATGTTAGTCATAAATTTATTCATACGCTAAGCAGACGAAATTGAAATACAACAAAAATGACTTTTAGAGCTACCACACAGTCAGATTTTTCCTCAAGCAGAGTATCAGATAGTCTATTGCAATATTAAGAACTTCATTTGTATAAAGGAGAAGAATCCTAGAATCAGGTTGGAGGACATTGGAGTGATAATATAATTGAATCTTGCCTAATGGCATGGATGGCAAATTCAAAGGCATACAGGAATCATACACACAGGCTATATAAATGTCTCCTTATATCTGGCCCTTTTGAGAAAACCCAATGATAAAGTGACAGGCCTTGGTGAACTGGAAAAAGCATACCCAGTATAAGATCCAAGGAACTGGTGGACTGTTGACATGAGAAGTATGGGCACAAAATAGCCAAATCTGATTTTTCAAAATACGCTGGAAATCCACATTGTGTGTGTGTGTGTGTGCACGTGTGTGTGTGTGTGTGTGTAAATTCCCAAGTTTCTAACTTTAAATCAAATATTTTCTTTTCTTCTGCACTGTGTGTGGGCCAAACAGTACAATGGTGGGCCACTAATTTGCAAACCTACAAATTATACAGAAAAAACTGACTTCTTCCATTTTCTGGAAGAAGAGAGACAGAGAAACAACCTTCTTACAGACAAGCTCCTTAATCACTTAATCACATAGACATGCAACTGAAGCACCAAACAGTGGAAGACCAAACCAATTATCTGTGGAGGGGAAGAGTAAATCTATATTGTAATAAAACCACCACAACTTTTATGCCTAAGGAGATAAATTCTGAATATATTTTCTCCAAATAGCTAATGATGATTGGATTGTTTTATCCACAGGCAAATAAACATGCAACTCTTTGCATTTCAGAGTTGACATCCAAATAATACAAACTAACCATTTTTAAATGGACTTGGTAAAAAGCCTTATTGTCAATGTATATAATTTCCTTGAATTTAGGTTGAGCAATAGAATTATCCCCAAGCCTCTGACCAAGCCCCCACCCTCGTCCAGCCACAGTGAGAGAGAAGGAAAAATGCTAACAAAGATATTCCACTGCTGTGCTAATGCATCCAACACTAGCACACTTTTCCCTCCTTCTTGTTCCTATAAAAACATCTGTGCAAAGTGGGCCCAGCTGGCTTGCAAATATGTTCCGAGATGCAGGCCAGTTTCCAGCCCCTTCCTATCACCCTTTGTCTTGTCTCCTTTCTGCCAGTGTGTATTTCTCTCTTGAGTACCTAATGCTTAGTGAAAACAATCAATGTTAACAGGTTAAAAGTTAATGTGCTTCACCTGTTTCACCTCCGTCCATTAGTAAACTTGGACCAGCAAAGAAGGATTTGACATATTACCTGTTTGCCTATCTCCTCCATGGAGGAAATTATAAGGGGTTCTCAAGAGTTATTCATCAAAATGTCAGGCTCCAATTTGGTAAAATCATTATAACACCTGCTTTCAGGGAATCATTGTGAAATCTCATTCCTTTTCCCTTTGCAGAGAACCTGCTGTTGGCTAAGAAATACACCCACCCACAATTTTTATTTACAGTTCAAGGTCTATTTGGGATGGAGGGAAGGAAGGAAATTTCAGGAATCAGCTAGTAGTGAACAGTCCTTAGAGACTGAGGCAGAAAAGTATCCAGACTGCTTGGGAAGTCTCCTGAGATTAGGGGGTGCTTACAACACTGCAAAGGACTTCCAAAGTTTCCATTAGTTCAGACTCACTGAGTTATGAGAGCAGTTCCACCTGGAAACTATCTCAATTTCAGCCAAGGCAGCAAGCATCTGATATTCAGAGAGATTAAGAAGAAATAATAAAGTGTAAAAAAATGTGAAAGGGGTTGGGAAGTATGGAAGCAAGTCTGAGGCACTTGAAATCATCAAAAAAGTTCAAAGTGGCAAAATAGTGATCCCTTAGAGAGTACAGAGCTGGGGTTCCTGGAACCAAAACCTATACTCAAGATTCAGGTCTTCACCTTTTTCCACATCCTAGTTCTTGCACAGTAAACCTCCTCGGTCTTCTTGGCTCACTGGGGGATTTTAGGAGTTTTTAATTCCCAAACTGCTGGTGGCTCTTTATTTACCACCTTCGCAGCACGAAAGTAAGTGCTAAAAGGCCGCAAACCCTGAAGTTTCAAGGGATGGTGCTCTGCTCCACTCGAATTCAGCTGCTGACTTTCCCAAGAATAAGCCATGCTCTCCCACCATTAGTGTTGCCAGATGTAGCAAATAAAATTGCAGGGTACAAGTTAAATTTGAATTTCAAATAACAGTAAATAATTTTTATTATAATACCAACTATCACATAGGCATACTTATACTAAAAATATTCATGTAGCGGAAATCAAATTTAACTGGGTATCCTGTATTTTATCAGGTAACCCTGCTACGAACAGATTCAGAAAGATGGTTGGACTTTACAACCTAGTGATTTGAAGAAGAAAATTCATTCAATAAAGCTAGTGAAGAGGAATTTTTAAAATGTATGAAGCTCTTAACTGCCAGAAAAATGCCAAAAGATCCACCTTATGTGCCTCTTTCTGTGATCTGCTGGTCCAGAGATTCTACACCCTGGCTGCATGCTAGAGTCACATGGGAAAGCTGAATGTTTCTGATGCGTACACCCTGCCCTAGACCTAATGAATCAGAATGGAATTTTTTAAAGATGCTCCTTGATTCTAAAGAGCAGTCAGGTTAAGATGCACTGAGCTAAAGAGGCAATGAAGAAAAGCTGAAGTGTGGTAGAGAATGTATGATTGCTTCAACTCAAGATTCCTCAACTTTGCTGCACATTGGATTCACCCAAGGAGTTTTGAAAATCACTGACACCTGGCACCCACCCCAGACATTCCGGTTTCATTAGTGCTAGGCACAGCCTGGGCATCAGGAGTTGTAAAAGTTCCTCAGGCGTTTCTAATACAGAACAAAGAGTGGAAAACACTGTGTGACCCTAATATACCTCTGTTTCTTAAGATGAGAGCAGCTCTGATTACTTTCGTGGGAGTAGGAATGAAATCTGACCTTCCAACCATATTGAGAAACAAATTAGGTGTTACTTTTTAAACCTATTTTTCCCATGTTGACTTCAAGATTTAAACCTTATTAATGGGATGTTGTTTTCAGGAGCTTAATTCTGGCTCTGTTTATAGGATGTGTATTAATCCCTTTGCCAGGAGTTTTATAGATGGGAGAATGACAGTCACCTAAGACCCTTCTATAACTGCCTGCTTTCAATCATATATAATGATAATGATTATACACCCATGAAACTCAGAAGTCATACTTCATTTGTATATCAAGATTGCACAAACTGATAGATTGACATGAGAAGAGTGTGATGTCAACCTCCAGACTAAGTCAAAGAAGGAGAAGAAGAATCTGTGCCTTGCTAACACAAATGTGGTCATAAGGGATGCTGACCTTTCTTACAAATTGCTAAATGCACACTGATCCCTGGAACTGTGAGTCCTCCAACATTTAAAAGGTTACTCATCCTCAAGAGATTATTCATTCCTGACTTGACAGAGAATGCAAGAACATTACTTGAGTGCCAAAGCCAATAGATACAAATTTCCAAAGAAGCATGCTTTGTGGGAGGATATGGGCTTTACCCCAGCTGCTTGGGTAATCTGAGAGCCAAAGAAAGATGTGATTGTCAGAGAAGACACCTGATGAGTTCCAGAACTTCAGTTTAGGGAAGTATTTCACACAACTAAACAATTTATCAAACGTGGCCAAATACTGCTAGTAGTGTGTAGTATGTCATGGGTGAGTTGATGGGATTCATTTGTGATGAAGCCAGAGCCCCAGCATCTTGCCAGGCAGTGGAGAAGTAAACAGGCCAGAAAAGCAATGATTAAGACAAAGAAAGGAACACATCTACTGTCAGGGCCACTTCAAGTTTTATTTATCACCATGGTAGGAAGAAAAGGAGGTTTTGCTGTCTGTCTAGGGTATTTCAAGGCCACAAAACCTTCTCATTCTTCATATTTTGAGAAAACTTTGGAAACATAAAACAATTTTTTAAAAACAAACATCTAACATTTCTTGTGACTACTTTTGAACTTTCTTACTTGCTCAGTTGATCATTTCATAAGTAAATGACTTTAAAGATTCCTGAAATTATACAATGTTTTCAATATTTTCTAGTTTGAAATATTAATAGGACAACATGGGCCAGATTTGTTTTGAAGGATATGCATAAAATCTGTCTATGACATGAGAAAATATTAGGAAATATATGTTTCAAAGCTTTAAGTTCATGAAGGGTAGCTCTTGCTTTAAGATAACTTAATACATGAAATTGAGTATTTACACAAAAGTGAACATTTACTTCAGCCAAGAATTCTTTACCTCTTCAATTATTTTACATACCACATTCCCAAGTACATTTAAAAATGCTTGAATTACAGAAAATACATCAATAAATAAATTCTTGGTGAAAAAAATTGGTTCAAGTGAGGAACACCTACATTGTCATAAGTGAAAGAAGCAATACCCCAAACTAGTTATTTGGTATACTGGTATACTCAGGAACATTTCATTGATTTCATGTAAACTGATTAATAAATGTTCAGCACTTTTCACTCAGAATTAAGAGTAACAATTCCTCTACAAGTTACTTTGATCTCTAACAGATATAAAAGAGTTCATAAATTTCCCACTTAAATCAATGAATTTCATTTGATACTAGTGATTTGAGTATGCCTTTTTTCATTCATTCATCAAACTTAACTTTAGCCCTTGGCATGTTTCAGGCACTATGGTACTTGCTGGGAGATACAGCTTAGCGAGGGAGGCAGACATAAATTACACAAATTACTACAAGCTATTATAAGGGGCCAGAAGGAGAAGCACAGGGGACATGCCCTAGACTAGGGACTCAGTAAAAGAATCCTGGAGGGAGTGACATTTAAGCTAAGACAGAGCTCTTAATAATAACAGCTCCCATTTACCGACATTATGCTAAAGGAGCTTTAGAAGTGTTAGCGATTATCTATTGAATTAGACACTTTGATTTTGCCACTTTGTGCATGGGGAAACTGAGACTTAAAAAGAGCAAGTGGCTTGTCAAAGGTAGACACATCTAGGAAGTAACAGAGCCTGCAGTTAAACCCAGATGTTGACTCCAGAACATGTATTGTATGCTTAATCATTAGTTATAGGACCTTTCCAGCGAACAGGATGAGAAGAGTGAACTAAATAAAGGGAGGAAAAAAGTGTTCCAGATGAGAAATAACTGTGATCTCAAATGACTAAGAGTGTAGATTATAACAAATATGGGCATTTGGCAAATCCAACTGAAACTAGCAAAGAAACATTTCCCAACAGAATCTAATTTCTGTTACAGAAAGAGGGTTCCTTCAAACAAAATATTTGCAAAGACTGTCACCTAGTGGCAACAGGCAGGAGGTGGGTTTTGGGCTAGTAGTTCTGAATAGGGGTATCTAGTTGCTTACCTGGGGATGCTGATGATCAATTTCCATGTCTACCGTGTGCACTAGGCAATCCCAAGTGGATTTTCCTAGAAATAAAATACATTAACCTAAACATTATGAGATTAGCAACCATTTCCTTCAACTGAATTGAGATACAAACAGAAAAGTACGGTGTCACAGTTTCAAGCCCTCAGAGACAGAAAAAGACCCCAAGTTTTATCCTATCCCTCTGATTTGGGCCAAATAAATTTGGGTCAACAGAATAGTGAGTAATCTAAATCATGGCTACGAATATGTTTTATTGGAGAGTGAAGCTTGGGGTTGCTTTACTGGATAAAGAGCCTCCAAGTAGTTGAGGGACTGTCAAAAAATATACGGGATATGTAATGTGTACTAGAGAGGAGGAATACATAACAGCTACAGTCTTTTAAATGGTTGCGAAAGTTAGGACTCTCGTTTTTAATATACATGTATATCTCAAACCAACCAGAGTGAGTACACTTCTTAGCAAGTAAAAACCGTAACTAATACAAACATGCAGTCTTAATTCTAACTGGCTTAGGTGCTAAAATTACCTGAAGAAGTTAGTTTAGAGGTGGTGTGGTGGTAGTCTGAAGTGGAACGAAGAAAGGGATTCCATGTAAGCTGTTTGAATCTTTATTTTCCTCCATTAAGCCCCTTTATTTAGGATAAGACTTTCTTTTCGGCCGGGCGCGGTGGCTCAAGCCTGTAATCCCAGCACTTTGGGAGGCCGAGACGGGCGGATCACGAGGTCAGGAGATGGAGACCATCCTGGCTAACACGGTGAAACCCCGTCTCTACTAAAAATACAAAAACTAGCCGGGCGAGGTGGCGGGTGCCTGTAGTCCCAGCTACTCGGGAGGCTGAGGCAGGAGAATGGCGTAAACCCAGGAGGCGGAGCTTGCAGTGAGCTGAGATCCGGCCACTGCACTCCAGTCCGGGTGACAGAGCGAGACTCTGTCTCAAAAAAAAAAAAAAGACTTTCTTTTCATTCAACTAAGGCATTTTTCTCAAAGAAGCCAGATCCAGTCTCTGGAAATTAGCAACTTTCCATTTTAGCCTAAATGTAGAATGGGAACTTGACAGGTTAAACGTCACAGGTTAGTCTATTCAAGATGAGACACAAGTATTACTATGTGTATTGGTTAAAACCCCTCACGTTGTTGGCTGGCCACAGTGGCTCACGCCTGTAATTCCAGCACTTTGGGAGGCCAAGGCAGGCGGATCATTTGAGGTCAGGAGTTCAAGACCAGCCTAGCCAAAATGGTGAAACCCCATTTCTACTAAAAATACAAAAATCAGCCAGGCGTGGTGGTGGACGCTTGTAATCCCAGCTACTTGGGAGGCTGAGGCAGGAGAATCACTTCAACCCAGGAGGCAGAGGTTGTAGTGAGCCGAAATCGCACTACTGCATTCTAGCTTGGGTGACAGAGTAAGACACCATCTCAAAAACAAACAAACAAACAAAAAAAAAAAACCTTTTATGTTGCAAACAACAGAAAACAGAAAACTCAAAGTGAAGCTGTGAGGTTGGAGCAAAAACTGAACGGTCCAGGGATAGCTCTAGCTTCATGACAGCTTGACACAGGGCTCAAATGGCATGACCAAAACTCTCTGCTTCCTCTCTTTCAAGCAGATTTGTCTTTCATGAACCCTGAGTTGGCAGCTGGAAGCTCTGGGTTATAAAGTTTAAGTACAGAGGGTGTATTAATCTGCTCAGGCAACTGTAACAAAACACCACAGACTGGGTGGCTTAAATAACAGACATTTTCTCACAGTTCTGGAGGCTGGGAGTCCAAGACTAAGGTTGGTTTCTGGTGAGGTCTCTCTCCCTGGGTTGCAGACAGCCTCCTTCTCGCTGTGTGCACTTGGGAGTAGTAGGGGAAAGAGAGGGAGAGATAAAGAGGAAGGGGATCTATCTCTGATGTCTCTTCCTCTTCTTATAAGGACTGTAGCCCGATCAATTAAGGACTCACCCTCGTGACCTCATTTAACCTAAAGGACCCTCTCTCCAAATACAGTTCACATTGGTAATTAGGGTTTCAACATATGAATATGGGGGGAGGGTGGTGATGGGGGTAAGGACACAATTCAGACTGTAACAGAGGCAGTTAACAAAATCCATTTTTCTAGCCGTCCCAGTGGAAAATCTCTTTGGCTTAGATTCCATCACATGCACATCTTCAAACCAATTACTGTAACCAGGGTGATGGGCTATCCTAGAGACGAAAGGTAGCATCAATTTTAAAGAATTCATATGGCTGAAAATTGAGAAAATAGGAATTACACAAAAGAATCATCAGAATTCTCTTGGTGGGAATAGGAGGAAGGAATTCATGCTAGGATGTTAGCTGATAAATGTCTACCATATTGGGATGGTGCACCCTTTCTCTGAGAGAAGATTTCCCCTATTTAAAGAAAAAATAGTACAGCAATAAGGCTCACTCAGAGTTCAAGCTGGTGCTAGACATTGTTGCTGCAGGAGAGATCACAGACTGGGTTTCATTACCATTACTACTATTAAACAGTCAAATCCACCTGCCTGGTACAATGATTCATTCTGATATCTAATTATCACAGTAGAAGTTGTGACAATTCAATTTCCTGATCTCTTCTCATATGGCTCCTGTTTTTCTTGTTGGATCCTTATTCTCCTCCTGTGCCATGGATTAGGACAATCTCAAAAGTCCTGCATACACCCCTCTGTTCTCTCTTGAAGCTTTTTTTTCTTCATCTCAGCCATCCCCCAAGTTTCAGCAACCACAACCTTTAGTGTAACTTTCATAACTTCATATTCCAGACCATACTATAAATCACAGAGCTCTACAGCTTAATCTCATTCTTATTTGCAGACTCTGTGTCTCAGAGTCCTGAGCTTGTTTTTGCTTGATCCCAACGAAGACTAGCTTGCAGCTCTGCTTAATAATGTGAAGGAACAAGAAAGCCTAAGTCATCCTCTAAGTAAGGATTTACTGTTTATTGTTTGGTAAATGTCTCTTCCACTAAACTCTAAGTTCGTTTAATACAGAAACTATTCATCTGTAGTGCCCAAAACAAATGATCATTCAATAAGCTCCTGTCAAAATATATGTAGATTTCAATACCATGTAACAGTCTAATCCTCTTGTTTCTTCTGGAACAGTCCTGAGGAAGAAATGATGACAAGTTCACTACAGGAGTCTATCCCAGTTCTGGACAGCTATAATATTAGGAATTGTAATTGAGGGGCACAGAATTGGAAGGGGGGTGTTGTTTCCCAGAATCGAAACTCCTATCCTATGCTTGGTGAATTCACTACTGTGTGAAGAGGCCAAGTCCCATCTCTCCTTTTGTCAATGGAAAATAACAGATACAAGGTTGCTGTTTTTTGCTTTTTCCTGACCTTTGGTATTTAGGCCATAGTATGCAGACTTTGCCCGAGTACAGACATCTACATCTGGTACTGTGAATCAGAAGTTCCATGTAAGTTATCTTAAAAGTAGAACCCATCTAGAATTCATTTCACTTGTGACATCTAGCATCCAGTGGTGGTATTGGCAGCCCTGTATTCAGGCCATCCTTAAAGAATGACCTTAATTATGACATGGGTAGCCTCTGTGACTTTGCTAATGCTGTCCCCTCTCCTACAACGCACCCCTCCTTAGCTCTGCCATCCTTCAAGGCCCTGCTTGAAGTGTCACATGCACTGGGAAGTTTTAAAGGAACATTCAGACAAAATATACCTCTGCCTTCACACAACTCCTTTAGTGTGGGGCACATACCACTTGTATAGCATTTACAGCCCTGTAAGTTCTATTTGTTTTTTAAAATCTCCTACTATATTGCGAGCATCTTCTAGGCAATAGTCGAGTTTACCACATCTCTAAATTCCACTATGCCTAACACATTGCGGTCACTCAATTAATAGTTTAAAATATATATTTTTAAAATAGGCTAGGAAGAAACATTAATAATATGGGGTATACCTTCTCTTGTAACAAAGGAGAAAAAATAAGTTCAGATCAATTTTAGATTACCTAATTGCAGCCAGGCATGACTGGCCTAAACTACAACAATCTTTTCCTGGCTCCCAAGTTAAGGAATCTTTGTTAAACCATAGGGAAAATGGTATTTGTTTCATTTTCCAAGAACATAGGCATGATTACAAATGAATGAGCATCTGGTTCATTGGAGCCCCAGATCCATCTGTGAGACTACACTCTAAGCAATTTGTTGCCAATCTTAAAGCTCAGATCAACCCTTTGAGTCTGGCTTAGCTCAGGCAGAAATTGTAGTCTGCAAAGGAAACTGAGAAGAGGCGGGCAAGGAGAGTGTGGCATCCCAATATATCAAGACTCAAATCAACCAGAGGAAGCAACTCTGTCAAATTTCACCGGAAGTGAGGCCTAAAGATTGACTACCGAATTTTGCAAGGTAGGAATCACTGGTAAACCTAACAAGAGCTACTTCACAGTATTGGTTGGGACCAAATCCTGGTTAAAGTGGGAAAAACAAACAAAGAACAAAAGGTAAGAAAATGGAGATAATGGATGTAAAGATTTTTTTCCCCCCAGAAATTTTGTTATAAAGAGAAGAAAACAAATCGGGTGGTTGCTGATTGGGGTCAAGGAGGATTATTTTAAAAAATGAAATCATGAAATGATTTCATGGCAATCATTGCAGCAAGTTTATGAGCTGATAGGGAAGATCCAATAGAGAAAAAAAAAACTGAAGATGCCAAAAAGAGCAGTTAGAGCCAAGTCCTCAAACAGGCAAGAAAAGATGGGCTCGAAAGAACGACATGATTCATATAACAGTTACTAGGACTCATCAGTGCTCACTAAATGTTAGCTACTATTATTTCTGATTGCTTCAATTTTTGAATAATAGGCATCCAGTTTACAAAACATTATCATTAAAAACACATGCAAACAGCTTGGACTGCATTCAATTCTAGTTCTACCACTCGGAGAAGGCACTTTTTCTCTTTGGCCTTTGTTTTTCTCTGTAGAAAAATGAGGAGTAATATCTACCTCATAAGGCTGCGGGCTTAACTGAGATAATCTGTAAACTTTAGCACATGGTGGGAACTCAAATGTTAACGCCAGTATTACCACTGGTAGGGTGCATGAGATCGCACGATGGTGCCAAAGGTGATTCTCCACCGTCCAGCCCAGCGACACTGTTCCCCTAGAAGGCACTGTTGTTAAAAAAAAAAAAAAAAAAAAAAAAAAAACCAACAAACAAAACAGCAAAACACGGAAACTAAAAGCGTATACTTAGAAGACATACATGAAACCAGCCCAAGGTACAACTTCTAAGTGAAAGAGCCACGTCTGCGCCTGCGCCAAGCCCACGGCGCGCCAGTAGCTGTAGGAGGGGGCGGGACGCTGCGTTGGGCGTTTCTCATAGTTTTTCCTTTACGCGCGGCTTGGGCGGACATTTCGTGAGACGTGGGACTTCTCGCGGGAACTGCATTCAAAAAGCCCTGGCGCTTATCCGAGAGCTAGCTGAGTGAATGGGCTGGCGACTCTGGAGTTAGCGTCCTGAATGAATGTGGACGCCCTGAGCTCCCATTAGGAGCCGCTGGCTGCGGCAGCAGGGGACAGGCGTGAGAGGTAGGAACAAGGGGCCTGGTGGATGGTGGGTGTGGAGAGCGGTAGTGGGGAGAGTCGAATAGGCCCTGAAGAAAGCTAGGGGCTCGGGGTCTTGGCCGAGGCCTTTAGCTGAAACACCTCCTTCCCCGGAACCCTGGGGTCCTACACACTGGGTTCCGAGCCGGTCTAATCTTCCGTTGGACCGCCTCGCCGCCCGCAATGATTCTGCTCAAATATGGAAGGCCGTGTCGGTTGCCGGGTCCTCAAAACGATAACCGCCACTGGATCTGCGCTGTGCGGTACGGTAGCCTCTAGTCCGAACTGAGAAATGTGCAGATGGGAGATTCACACTGGATTTCAGAGATAGCGCACAAATAGTAATATCTCATTAATAATTTTTATAATGATTACATGTTGAAATGATAATGTTTTGAGTGTATTTGGTTAAATATGTAAATTAATTTTTCATCTGTGTTTACTTTTTAAAACTTGATGGCTCCTAGAACGTTTAAAATCACGTACATGGCTCACATTATATTTCTGCTGGACAGCACTGCCCCAGCCGTGTGTCAGATTCTACCCTAATTGCTTTTCCTTCGTTATCTCATTTAATCTTTTCAGTAACCGATTAGGTGGGTGTTATTTTGCTTGTTTTTATAGATGATTAAACAAGACATTAAATAACTTGTCAAAGTTCATGAAGCCAGTGAGTAGTGGAGGCGGGGTTGGAACTCAGGCAGTTTGATTCCCAGAGTTTCCTATCTCCTAAATACTTAGTGTGTGCTGTATTTTTGAAAAGCAGGACAGAAAAATGGTTGCAGCATCGGGGTTTGTAGGTAGATTCTAGTTCCCATCTCAGTTCGCCTCTTAACTTGCAGATAACCCTAAGCAAGTTACCTAAACTTTCTATGCCTCAGCTTGCATTTATAAAATGAGGGAAATACCTTCAACCTCTTGAGTTTGTTGAGAAGATTGAATAAGAATGTATATAAAGCACCAAGCACAATGTCTGCCACACATTAGCTGTAGCTTTTAATCAACCACGGCTCTCTCTCTCTGTAGATTGATAGGTTAACTCTTTCTCATCCATTAGATCTCTGCTGAAAAGTTACCTCCTCAGGAATTTTTTTTTTTTTTTTGTCCATGTTCCCTTCTACACACTACCCCCCAGATTAGGACAGCTCCCCCTTGTTACACGCCCAGATAGCATACATCTCTCTCTCTTGCGCTTATCATACTTGTAACTTGATAGTTCAATTACTTGATTTAATGTCTTTTGCTAATAGACTGCAGGATTCAAGAAGACAGGAATATTGTTTTGGGTTACCATTGTGTTGTCAGCACTAGCACAATGTCTGACACAGTAAGAATTCCAGCAAATCTTTCGAATAAATGAGAGCAAATTTTTTTTGGCTTCTCTAGATAATGCCTGGCTGGAATGTCTTGAGGTTAACCCTATTTTTATTTTGGTGGTTGAGATGACAGTATTTACTTAACTCAGGCTCATCAAGAGAATTAGATGAGATAATATATTTGAAGCACTTAGCATGGCAAGTGGTAAATCCTCAACAAATGTAAGTTATTGTAAACAGTACAACATTTAGTTGACTGGCCCTATTATGTACAGGTTTTGAAAAGGTCTTGCATTTTAGAGCAGTGACTGCCAAACTGGGATTACCTAGAACACCTTTTTTTCTCTCTTAAAACCCTGTATCTCTTCCTTTGTCTTCATTCTCAGTTAAAGACCTTGCTTCCTAATTCATTGATAAATTGAAGCAGTTAAAAGGTTACTTACACACACTTCCACCACTATACCTGCATATCAGCATCTGAACTCATATACTTTGATTTCTTTAAATGAAATATCCATGCTTCTATTAAAACCAGTCTGTCTACATTAAACCTCATCCTGTTTATTCAGGGACATCACTAGCAATTCTCCAGTATCTTCTAGGTCATCAGTTTTTCTTCTCTCCTGGATTTATCCCATGGCCTACAAACACTGTTATTTTTTTCCACCTTAAAAATAAACAAAAAACTTGTCCCTACTTCCTCTCCAACTGCTGCTCCATTTATCCGTTGTCCTTTGCAGCAAAACTGTGCTTGCTATCTTTATTTATCTCCTACCATTTTCTCTCAAAGACATTCTAGTTAGGCTTTCACCCCCACCTGTATATCAAAACTGTTCTTGTCACCAGAGACTTCCAGGAATTCAAATTCAATGGCCAGTTCTCTGTTCTCACCTTAATTGCCTTAGCAGCAGCATCTGACATGATTGATTACTCGCACCTCCTTAATACACTTTTTATTGCCTTCTAGGACAACACATACTCCTGGTTTTCCTTCTACCTCACTGGTCACTCCTGATTCTCCGCTGTCTTCTTCCCTACCTCATAACAGGGTTCAATCCTTGGTCCATTTCTCTTTAAATATTTTTATCCTCTACAGACTGATAACTCTCAAATTTACATCTCCAGACAAGATTCCTCTTATCATATATCCAGTTGCCTACTTGATGTAGTTCATGTTCGAAACTTGAATTCCTGATTTTCTTTCTAAAACGTGATTTACATCAGTGCTTCAGCTGATGGCAGTTCCATTTTACAAGGTGCTCAGGCCAGAAGGCTTGGAGGCATTTTTTACTTTTCCCTTTTTCACACATTCCACATTATATCTTTCAGAAAATCTTATTGGCCCTACCTTCAAAATCTTCACAATCTGGCCATTTCTTAAAATGTTACCACCCTAGTCTGAGCCATTTCACATGGTCTCTGCTTCCAGCCTTGTTCCCCTTCTAACTCGTCAACATAGCAGCCAGAATGATCCTTTTAAATTGTATCAGATCCTCTACTCCAGACTTTGGAATGACTTCCCGTGTCACCCAGAGTAGGAGCCAAAGTCCTTATGATGGCCTGATTTACCCACTCCCTACTATCTCTTACCCAAATTTAGATTTCACTCCCTGGACTTCTTCCTGCCTTAGAGATTTCCCCTCTTGCTGGAACATTCTTCTCCTAAATAGCTGCATGGCTGATTCTCTCATCTTCCGCCTCCTAGTTACATCACCTGTCTTTTCTTCCCAGATTCTTACTCTGTTCTATTTTTTTCTCATCTCTCCTTTCTAATTTATTAATATTCTATGACTTATTGTTTATTTTCCCCTCCTGAAATGTAAGCTGCATGAAGGAGGAGCTTAATTTTGGTCCATTTTGTTCCCTAATGAATCTGAACTGCCCAGAGTGGAACCTAGTATATAAGGCATTCAAGAAATACTTGTTCAGTGAATGACTAAATTGACTTGAGACATGGGGGAACATTTGTAATGGCCTGGTGCCCTTTGAAGGCAAAGGTGAGTTTGAGTCTTGCTTAAGAGGCTGGGACCAAATAGTAAAGGATAATTAGTAAGGTTGATTAAAGTGGAATGTTTCCATATATAATGTTTAAGTGTTCATAAATCTGGAATGAAAGCAACATCCTTTAATTCATGTCGATATGGTTTCTATTTTTGCATACTTTTATGAATAACTAGAAAAATACTAGTGAATCTGTTTCCAAGAAAGCAGATTTAATATATACAGGAAGTTAACACTGTTGTGAAAAATTACAGACATGATAATTCCTTATTTTACCTTATGAGCCTTATTCACAGCTGCCTTTTTATATTTTATTTATTTATAGTACCCAGACCTTCCTTTTCTGGCGGTATTATTGTTATTATTATTTTTCAAGACAGTGTCTTGCTCTGTCCTTGGCATGATCATAACTCACTGAAGCCTGTAACTCCATCAGTTTTCCCTCCTTAGTCTCCCAAGTAGCTGGGACCACAGGGACATGCACCATCCCCACCTTATTTCTATTGATTGATTGATTGGTTGGTTGAGATGGAGTCTTGCTATGTTGTTCAGGCTGGTCTCAAATTCCTGGCCTCAAGCAATCCTCCCCAGCTGCTGGGAGTACAAGCATGAGCCACCATACCTGCTACTATGAGGTTTCTTGATTACTTTTTTTGTTATTCTCTTAATTTTGATTATATGGATAGTGGTCCAATTATGAGACCAACTTTACCTTAACATTTAAGGAAGTTTAGCATACAACAACTGAGCAGTTTTCTGATGGTAAACTGCTTAGAAGCAAAATTAAATGTATTCTATTCCACTCTTTAATTTTTGATCCCACATCAGTAATAGAATAGTTAGAACAGTTCTTGCTGTTGGAACAAGAATGCAAATTTGACTACTTACTAGTCAGAAAGAAAATTGTAATGTTTTTATACGGCAGTAGAATTGAGTAGATATATTTATTCTATGATATTATTGCATGGAGTTTTCTGTATAAGCTTAAGTAGTTTTATTTCCTCTATTTACAGGTGGGTAAAAAAAGGAAAAGAACATGGAGACAGAAGTAGTCATAAATCTTCGATGCAAGCTCAAAGAGGCTGAAGAAGAGCGACTAAAAGCTGCACAGTATGGTTTACAACTTGTGGAGAGTCAAAATGAATTACAGAATCAATTGGATAAATGTCGTAATGAAATGATGACCATGACTGAGGTAGGACTCTGAACTCTGTCTGCAAGAGTGTGCTTAGCTATTGAAGATTTGTCCTGTTTAGCAATTAATAGTAGTAGTAATTTATTCTTTTCTGAAGATTTTAGATCTAGTTCCCACCCTGCCCCATCTCTGTTAAAAAAGAATGAACTAAATGAATTCCTATTATTCTTTCCAACCTAGTATATTCAGAGTTTGAAAGATCAAGTTATCGTTAAAGTTATCATTACTCTCTTTGCCACATTTGCTACCCGATTTTGCTTTGTCTGCACACTTCCTAGATGACCTTGCTTGTTGCTCAGACCTCTAAACATCTGAGTGCCCCATGACACTACACCAAGCCCTTAGTTCTCCTCTGAAGTCTAGGTTTGTGTGTTCAACTGCCCACTAACAGACTTCTCACACTTAGAAGAGTAGATTCCCTGTCCATTACCCAAATATTCTTTTATGATTTTCTTTAGCTTATTTAGTAAATGTAATAGCATTCAGTTTCTTGAACACCAAAAATCTTTGGTATATAAAGATTTATGTATAGTTTTGGTTTCTTTATATACCAAAAATCTAGAACTGTTAGTCAATATCTTCCCTTTATTTCTCACATTTCATTCATTAATAAGTTCTAAGAACTGGACTACAAAGCATGTATCTTTGCTACTGGCACTATAGTCCAGATCACCATCATTGCTCCTAGACAAGTACTGTAGCCTTCTGGCCAGGTTGCCTGCTTCCATTGTTGCCATTCATGCCATTCGTTCTTCACTCAGTGTCCAGGTGGTCATGGAAAATACACCAAAGGTCATGCCACAGCCCTGCTAAAAACTATACAACAGCTTCTGATTGTATTTACAACAAAATCTGAGCTCTTTCCTTGGGTTTGTAGATCCCTATGTGACTTGACCCCTGCCAACCTTCTGACATCATCTCAAACTGCTTTGCCTTATTTTTGACTATACTAGTCCTCCCTAATGGGCTTTATGCCAGCTATTGCCTTTTTTCGAGTTGTTTACCCATCAGTGCTCTTGGGTTGAGTCCTCAAACTTCAGCGTTAAGTTAAATGTCACCTCAGCAGAGAGGCCAACCCTTATTATGTAATGTAAAGTTACCCTGATTCACTATTTTTTTTTTCTTTTTTGAGACAGGGTCTTGCTCTGTCGCCTAGGCTGGAATGCAGTGGCGCAATCTTGGCTCACTGCATCCTCTCCCTCCTGGGTTCAAGAGATTCTCCTGCCTCAGCCTCCCAAGTAGCTGGGATTACAGGTGTGTGCCACCACACCTGGCTAATTTTTGTATTTTTAGTAGAGACAGAGTTTCACCATGTTGGCCAGGCTGATCTTGAACTCCTGGCTTCAAGTAATCTGCCCGCCTCGGCCTGCCGAAGTGCTGGGATTACAGGCATGAGTCACTGTGCCCAGCCCTCATTCACTCTTAATTATCTGCATTACTAATTATCTCTAGATTATAAACTCCATGAGAGAGGGAATTTTGTATGCCTTGTCCACTACTGTATCCTCAATGCCTGCCACACAATTATTTCTTAAAAGAATGAATAAATCTGGGTAATTTAGCAAATGCTCAGTAACATATTTAAACTTGAATCTCAACACTGTAAATATGGCAGGTAAAAAATATCTGTAACAGGTAAAAATAACTAGTGATGGCAACCTTTGTGTTTCTACATAGTTCTGTTGTAAACCAAGAACTTAGTGCCAAGTCTTAAAGGCAAGGTAAAGATTACAAATGTCACTAGTAGTAGAAAATAAAACTGTTATACTTAATCATTTTGAGTCATAACTTGTCAAATTTCAGTGTTTAACAGTTAATACTCTTTGCCTTCCTTTAAAATAAAAAGGGTTTGGAGGGGAGTATTGTATCATTTTTTAAAGCTTGTTGAAGGAGTTCATACTCGTAATGTTTTTAATGTCTAAACTTCCCTGTGAGTAAGCAAAAGCCCTTTTAACTACTCCTTTTGTCTCAGCACTGCATTCATTCTGATAGACATTTTGTGAACATTTCTCAGGTAACTACATTCTGAAAGTAAAGGCTAATTGAGTATTTCTTTTTTTCAACTTTTTTACTACTACTACATTGTGTTCAGAGCTACAAGCAGAGCATCTCATTATCAAACTAATAATTCTCATGAGGAAAGCTGAAGTGCTGTTAAATGTTCTTTTGTTGTTAGCAGAGATTACTTGACGTGTTGACATACCATGGAGCACATTTTACTTCCTCGATAGGGCACAGAAGCAGTAAGCTATCCCTTGCATGGGTTTAACATAGTCTGGAAATACACCTCAGGGGTTTAGTAAGACTGATTAACTACAAGGTTATTCCAGGTTTAACGTGTCTTCATTATTTGGAAAGCAGCAAATGCTTGAAATAAGAATGAAACAATTGAAGTTGAAAACTGATTATATGTAATGGCTTTAGGCTATTTTTATGTAATTGAATCTGTTTTCAGAGTTATGAACAAGAAAAATATACCCTTCAAAGAGAAGTTGAACTCAAGAGTCGAATGTTAGAAAGTTTGAGCTGTGAATGTGAAGCTATTAAACAACAACAAAAAATGCACCTGGAGAAATTGGAAGAACAACTAAGCAGAAGCCATGGACAGGAAGTGAATGAACTAAAAACGAAGGTTGGGATATCTGTGTATTTCAGTGCAAAATATTCCATATTTATGCAGCCATCTGTAAACTTTAGATGATAAAGATTTTCTTCAGCGTCAGCTTTGCAAAATAGCCAAGACCTAAGTCTTCATTATCTTAATCTTGGGGGTGGGAACACTGAGATACAAGAGTTTGTCTAAGGGACTTGTATAAATTATATCCTACTAATTAAATACAATTACTTAATTTTGGTTGCTGGATATTTGTGAAGGTTTAGTTTAGTGACTAGCATGGCCTTCTTGCTGATAGTGAGTACAACAGTCCCCTTGCAGAAAGCCTGGTCTCCTAGCCTTCCCTGCAGTCAGTGGTACACTTTGTAATTCTGTAAAACAGACCAGTAGTTTCTTACTAGTTAATATGCATTACAGATGACACTTTGTAGTTTGTTTACTAAAGATAAACTAATATATGCGATCCAGTTCTTAAAATAATTCTTTGGGAAGGTACCATTATTATCTCCATATACCAAATGAGAGAGCCAGTGTTTAGACAGACTGAGTAAATTGGACACAATTCAAGAGCTAGAAATCTCCATCTACATTTGAACTGAGGCTGTCTGATTCCAAAGGCTGTGTTACTGAATTACTCTACGTAGTCTAACAACATGTCACACTGGCTCCATTTCAAACATAAAAGCAAGATAAATGATTGGTCAGTGGTTTCCCCTTTCCCAGCTACCCAGTGCTTTCAGGTTGCTTCTAAGGAATCCAGAACTTTTTATCATGGATCTGCTTTGTGTATAGTCTGTACCCTGACTTTTCCAGACATCTCTCTACCAAAACTTGCCTGACTTTTGTCCTCCTTTCTCAGAAGTCTGTTATCCAATTTTCAACTTTTTCTATAGCAGCTTCTAAGATTTTTCTTTTTCTGTATACCACCTATACTATTACTTAGTATTGACTCTCTTTAAATGTTTACTGATTTTAAGAAACATCAATGAAATTACTTTTTTTTTGAGACGGAGTCTCACCCTGTCGCCCAGGCTGGAGTGCAGTGGCCTGATCTTGGCTCAATGCAACCTCCGTCTCCCGGGTTCAAGCGATTCTTCTGCCTCAGGCTCCTAAGTAGCTGAGATTACAGGTGTGCGCCACCACGCCTGGCTAATTTTTGTATTTTTAGTAGAGACGAGGTTTCACCGTGTTGGTCAGGCTGGTCTCAAACTCCTGACCTCATGATCCGCACCCTTCGGCCTCCCAAAGTGCTGGGATTACAGGCCTGAGCCAGCGCGCTTGGCCGAAATTACATATTTAAGTTTGGTTATTTTTTCCTACTATACACTAAAACAAACATGGCTATCTATATATGCCTTTGTGTAATATATAATCATCTTGCATACCACTCTGACAGGTAATATCATCCAGCTTGTCTGAAACTAGTCGGATTTGAGGCCCTAGTGACTGATAATGATGTGCTTTTTTCCCCCTTCTGATTGTTATTTTTATTTTTGCAATAGATTTCATTACGTAAACAAGAGTAATATAGGGAGTATTCAGCAACTGAGGTAAGGCTAATTATAGAGATGGCTTTTTTTTTTTTTTTTTTTGGTGAAGCAAAGAGTAAATTTGTGAAATATTTTGTTTTACTGATTTTCTCAAATCACTTGTGCCAAAATTTGGAGTTTTTTTCAATGCCTTTTCTTCTCTTATTTCTCACATTTAATTCAAGTTCTAAGAACTTGACCTACAAAACATCTATGACGCTACTGCCACTCCAATCCAGACCTTCATCATCTCTTTCCTAGACTACTGCTGTAGCCTTCTGACCAGGTTGCTTGCTTCCATTGTTTCTCTTCACACAGTAGCCAAGTGCTCAGCATCACAGTGCCTCCAGATTGCTTCTGAGGCATCCAGACCCACCCTGATTACTCATGGATTGTTTCTATGTTTATTAAACAAGGTGTGTCACTCACTGTCTGTTAAAAGATGCCTAACCTCGGGCAAATAGGAAACTGCAATAATGTCATCATTTAGTAAGTTTGTTTCAATCAGTTCAATCAGTGATTTTTTTTAGAGAGAAAATAACTTTCAATTTATGACTTTTTTTTTTTTATTTGACTTTAGATAGAAAAACTGAAAGTGGAATTAGATGAAGCTAGGCTTAGTGAAAAGCAGCTGAAGCACCAGGTAGATAATCAGAAGGAACTCCTCTCTTGTAAATCAGAGGAACTACGTGTAATGTCTGAACGTGTGCAGGAAAGCATGTCTTCAGAGATGCTGGCTCTTCAAATTGAGCTGACAGAAATGGAGAGTATGAAGGTAATTTTTATGGCATGTGTTTCTCAGGGTTTTCTCTTTTTTTTTTCTGGCATATTTTTACATGTTTTGGTAGTAATTCTTAAGAGCTAGTTTGAAGGCTGAAACATTTTTTGACCTAATTTGCATCTAACTAATTAAAAAGTGGGTTTTTTTTAGGTGGATGACTTCAATCATAATGTAGCTTTAGATTGTATGATTATGTAAGGCAGCCTTTCTTTTAAATTAATGAAACCTCTGGAAGAATTTAGAGGCATATACTCTGATCCCGGTTTTTATCATAAGAGCCCAGTGTAAAATGTTGGCTCAGTGGAAGCTGAAATGCATGTGAACTTAGTTTTTTCGTTGAAAGCTAAGTTTAATTAAAAATTAAAGTCTGCAATTCATAGAAGAAAAAGGGCAGTCTCTAAAATCATTTGTTTCCTTGGTGAAAAATTTAACAGTAATAGTAATTTCTATTATTTTAGTATGTACCTGACAACTTTTGACTGGTTCTTTAGTTTTAATTTTGGATGTGAACCACAACTGAGATAAACTGAGCAACTGCCAAATGAAAGATTATTCAAGAGAATTTCCTCCTTTTCAATTCCTATGAAATAGACCACCCTCAAAGAAGAAGTGAATGAACTACAATACAGACAAGAACAGCTAGAACTTCTTATTACTAACCTAATGCGCCAGGTAGACCGGCTTAAAGAGGAAAAAGAGGAGCGAGAGAAAGAAGCAGTTTCTTACTATAATGCCCTAGAGGTACTATGATTATAGTAACATCATCTTTTCCAATTTATCATAATTTTTTTTTGCTAATCTAATATCTATTGCCTAAATTGTTTTCTTTTGAATTTAGAAAGCTCGTGTAGCAAATCAAGATCTTCAGGTACAGTTGGACCAGGCACTCCAGCAAGCCTTGGACCCCAATAGTAAAGGCAACTCTTTGTTTGCAGAGGTACTTACAAGTATTCTAACTACTAAATTGGCATTTTCCTTTACTACCAGAACAATTAAGCATGTTAATATTTTGTAGGTGGAAGATCGAAGGGCAGCAATGGAACGTCAGCTTATCAGTATGAAAGTCAAGTATCAGTCACTAAAGAAGCAAAATGTATTTAACAGGGAACAGATGCAGAGAATGAAGGTATAGAACTATCACTTTCAAAGGTTTATTAAACAAATTTTATGTCAGCATTACATGTCTGAATACATCAAAGAAACTCTTTTCCTACAAGGAGTGTACATATAGTTATTTCTAGAACTGCATGATTTCAAAAAATCAGTTTTGAAATTAATCAAAAGATTCATTTATACTTTAAAAATCTTGGAATAAATATTTAGTAATAGTATATTTAGCAATGATTTTTTTGTTTGTTTTAATGATTACTCACTAGCTTTGACTTAAGTCTTTCTTTATGGAGTAGAAGAAAGAAAAGTATTTATTTCTTATTCTTGGCCTGATGTCTTTCCAAGCATAGCCCTAGGGTTCCTACTTCAGCTGAAACTCGCTGCCTCACCAGTCCTCTGCTCTTTCACCGAGGCTTATTGTGGAGTGAAATTTGGATTATTCAGGGTTCCCTTTCCTTGTAGCCCCTCAAGTCAAGCACATAGACCCTTTTAATTTTATGGATTTTGTTGGTTGTCATGCTAGCCAAATAAGAGGTAGCAGAAAAATGTGGAAATTAGAAAGATTTCAGTATTTTAACAGTCCTTAGAATACTGATCCCTCATCCATTGTGCCTTGCTCTACTGAGATAGTAATTGGAATCTGGAAAGGCTTCCTTCCTTTTATTCAGATGATGGGCTTTGCCAAAGAAATGGGAAAAGTTAATGATTAAACTTGGGAGTTAGATAGATTTGGGTTTGAATCATAGTTTTGTCACTTTCTAGCTCTGTGACCTTGGACAAGTATTTTAATTTTCAAAGCGTCAGTACATCTATAAAGTGGAGATGATAGAACCCCTCTTAGAATTGTCCTACAGTTAAATGAAAGTGTAGTAAAATACTTACCTGCTACTTGGCAAATGAGTGTTTAATGAACAACAGCTGTGAATTTTATTTCTAAGGCAGACCGTGCTGCCTCATTTCCTGAGACTCTCTCCTGTCTGAGAAGTATTTTTTTATAAATTTTCTCATATTTACTTTAGTTTTCTTACAGTATTTGTCAGGGATACTTTTAATCTGCCAATGTTGCATGACGTCCCAAACTATCTTTAGAGACTAGAAGCATTCTGAATCTTAGGCTAAGTGGGCCTAGCCTCCAATCTGAAACAGGAGCAAAAAGGATATCCTTTAAAATGTTAAAAGTCATCTGCAACCTCATATCATTGCTTGCTTTACTCAAAACTGTATTTAAACTAATAGGCACTCTTTTCAACTCCAAAAATTTCCAAAAACAAAAAGAAATGCTAGGTTTAGAGTCTACTTAATTTCCCTTTGATAGCTTTGCAACTCCAGATTGGCGGGGGCGGGTAGGTATAATTAGGTAAGTTGAGTGCTGCTCTTAAAAAATTAAAACATGGTATATTGAAGATTGCCCCAGTATCCCAAGATAGCCTTTTATCTTTGCTTTTCATGTCATTTGTGAATCTAACATTTGTGGCTGTCAGTAGCTTAGTTTTCCTCACTTAATTAAAGTTAATTAAAGTTTTTGAGAAACCCATCAGAACCTTAATGAGAGCGAGTGCTTATCATAAGCAGTCTGCAGCATTTGGCCAGGCTTACTTACGAGTTCGGTGGTGTGCTTTCAGACTATAGCCATGCAGGTCAGTTTTATGTTTCACAAAAGTACAAATAATTACGTTACAGACTTCAGTTATCATTCATAAGTAGTCAGAATAAGTATTCAAATGTTATGTCTACAACAAAGTTTATTATTAGATTAGAAATAGCTAATTAGTTTTGTTTCCGAAATGAGTTCAAAGTAATGTAGTATAAACTATGAATTATATCAAAAAAGTAGTTATCAGAATCTTTCTCTCCCTTAATTTTATTAGAGGGGGTAATTTTATTTTTCTAGTTACAAGTCGCCACGTTGCTACAGATGAAAGGGTCTCAAACTGAATTTGAGCAGCAGGAACGGTTGCTTGCCATGTTGGAACAGAAGAATGGTGAAATAAAACATCTTTTAGGTGAAATTAGAAATCTGGAGAAATTTAAGGTATGTGTAACACTTAAAAAAACACACATCCAAATTTTGATTTGAATACCTTAAAATTGGGTTTGTATTTTAAGTTTAAAATATTAGTAAGTATCTTGTGGGAGATACTTTGAGACTAAATAAATGCCTGTTTCTCCTTATACTTAAACATCCATTGGTGATTCTTGCCTGAAATATAATTCTGTGATGATTGCTAAATGGGTAATTCCATCACTTCTATATTTATTAGTTGGAATTCTAATAAAGGGACAGAAAAGAAAAATCTTTTCCCTTATTCATTCATTCATTTATATCAGTATAGCCTTATGGATTCTTTATGCTATGAGTTATAATCCAGTGCTTGCTTTATTTACTCTGATACTCAAATTGTCCCAGATTTGGTCGTCGAAGTGCTCGCTCTTGAATACTTCCTTACTCTGTGGCACAACAAGGTTTTCCTAGCTCACCTGCCCCAGCCCTGGGATTAGCATTTCTTCAAGGAACATTGGTTTATTTTAGTGGATAATGGTATTTGTGTAAGCATTTGTGTGTGTGTGTGTATAAGAATTCACCCATGTTTTCTACTAATACATGTGTGGTTTCATTTTTTACATTTAAATATCTGATCCCCATTGAAGTTTATTTTTGTGTGTAATTTGAGGTATAAATCTAATTTTATCTTCTTGTAAAAAAGTAGGCACTTGTCCCAGAGTCATTTGTTAAAAAATCAATCTTGAGCCCAGTGATTTGAGTTGACACCTTTATCATACATTAGGTTTCCATATATACTTGAGTCTGTTTCTAAATTTTCTGTCTACGCCATTGGTCTGCTTCTGTGTGTATCAGTACCACACTGTTTTATTAATTATAAAGGCTTTAAAGTATGTTTATCTGGTAGGACTATTTCCTCACTATACTTTTTATTTTTCAGTGTTTTCCTGTCTATTTTTGAATGTTAGTTTTCATTTACAAACATTTTGTCTAGCACCAAAAAAAGCTTGTTGGCTTTCTATTAAAATTGCATGCAATTTAAGATTTTATAAATTAACTTAGGGAACATCGATATCTTCATTAACCTCCTAATGAACTAAAGTTTATAAATGACAAATTTTTGTAAATGTTAATAACCTCTTAGGCATTCTAAATGCCATTAGTATGTCATAAAATCTTAATTAAGTTTACAGAACTTTATTTCTGTGTCTTATAAAAACTGTTGAAAGAACTACAAATTTGGTTAAATTGGCAGCCTTATGTATTCCATCAGTGGGCTTAGAACTATACTTTGAAAATTATGGCCTTAAATCAGAGAAATTTTATTTATAACCTCTGAAATTGTTTCAAGTTTTTAAGCACATTTACCTTTTTTATCCCACTAGAGAAATGTATAGTTTCCATCAGTCTCAGAAGAGTTTGCACTACATTCTTGCCTGGGGTGGGGGGAAGAACCTCAGAAGAGGGGGACACCAAATATAAATGTAAGGCTCTCATCTTTCTTTCATGTTTTGCCAGTTTATGGTTTTGTTACAAAGGCCAGAATTCAATCCAGCAGGCATTTATTTTTCTATTTTAAAAGCCAGGAGAGGGAAGGAAGCCAGAGCATATAGGTAAGGCTAGAAGCCTAGGCCTTGGAGTCAATTTGGGTTCAGATCATCTCTTCTTGGTTTACTTTCCTCTGCATTTGGAGCCTGTTTCCTTATCTGTAAGAGAGGAATGGTAATTATTTTACCTACTTCAGAAGGCAAATAAGTTAAATGGGTAGTTCTTAGCATAGTACACACCAAGGGATATAAATTCAGGAAGTGATGGTGCTGTTACTAATAAACATAAACGAACTTTATTTGTTATTTATTTTAAGTAATACAAATTTTTGCTTTTTTAAGAATTTATATGAAAGTATGGAATCTAAGCCTTCAGTCGACTCTGGTGCTCTGGAAGATAACACCTATTATACAGATTTACTTCAGATAAAGCTAGATAACTTAAAGTAAGTGTCTGGGTTGGTAGATGGGAAGATGGACCTGTCACTTGCTTATAATAGTGGGGTCAGTGACTACAAAGTTTTTTTTGAAGTTGCCAGAGGAAATTTTCCAAAAAGAAAGGTAACAAAAATATCTTTGTGCAGATATTTATGCATGAATACATTTGAAAGAGTATTTCCTCCTTGTCTGTTTCCTTTCAAGATTGCATGAGTATTTTTTAAATTTAACACTACTATTGTTAAAGATTATTTAAATTGTTTATTGTTTCTTTGTTACTAACCCCAGAAAAATGTATTTTTAACTAAGAGTTGAAATATGCAGTGAAATGTTTATACCCCTACACTTATTATATGCTGTTGTAATACTCGTTGGTTCTCCTTTTTTTATTATCATAGCAAAGAAATTGAAAGCACTAAAGGTGAATTGTCCATACAGCGAATGAAAGCATTATTTGAGAGCCAACGGGCTCTGGATATTGAGCGAAAACTTTTTGCAAATGAAAGATGCCTCCAGCTTTCAGAAAGTGAAAATATGAAACTGAGAGCTAAACTAGATGAATTAAAACTAAAATATGAACCTGAAGGTATATATGTCTCATATGTTTTTGTCTTTTAAATCATGAGTAATTCTGAGAAATTATATCAAATTTTTTTTACTGTAGTTTTTTGCAAATCCTATTTACAAACTCATTTGTAGTTATATACCTATAGTTAATAAAGCAAATTTATTGTGTAAAATGTATAGAAAAATTCAGGGAGAACTGGATACTGGGTGTGCATGAATATAGCATGTATCCTTTTTGGATATCAAAATTCATCATACTGTATAGTAGAGATTTGAGACTTTCCCATTTTAAGATTACAGTATTTTATGTCACACCTCATAGTTAATTATGTTGAAGCAGCTGATGTTTGGAAGCTATACGAGGTAGGACTGTTTTTAGAAAATCTAAAGTAATGGAGACTTTTAAGAAGGTGGGTCTTTATCTCTGCCTCTGATGGAAGTCTGGAGGAGGCCTTCCAGGACTGGGAAAGCACTCCATGGTATCAGGATTCAGGTTTCTTGTGTTTGTTGGTCTGCTGCCATCCCGTTGAGCAGAATTTAGTCATGCAGCCTCACCTGCCGACAGGAAAGGCTGAGAAATGCAGTCTTGATTCTCAGAGGCCATGTTCCTCACTAAATATTGGGAATTATTTTATTAAAGAAGAACAGTGAGCCAGGTGTGGTGGCTCGTGCCTGTAATCCCAGCTCTTGGGGAGGCAGAGGCGGGAGGATAATTGTGCCCAGGAATTTGAGATTTGCTTGAGCAATATAGCAAGACCACATTCTCCTCCAAAAGTAGGGGGAAAAAGGAAAGAACAGTGAAACATATTAGGAAACATCTAGCAAGTCTAATGACTGAGCTGGAAAGTAGCCTAACCATACAGTCTCTGCATCTTATATACTACAGAGAGTAAAGTTTACTGTACATAAATTCAAAAACAAAAGGCCAGGTGTGAAGGTGTGTAAGAATGTGATGGTTCTACAATACCCCTTCCCTGAAAGAGTGTTACATGTTTTAGGTTAAGGATTCTCAACAAGTTTTTGTCCCTGCACTCTGCACATGCCTCGATCTCTCTTCATATTGTCTCAGTAAACTGCTATGATTCTCAACGATAGTGGGGAGGTTGCCAAAAATTGGAAGGTTTTTACACAATTTTAAAAGGCTTCTCTTGCTCTTACTCTTTGTTTTTCTTCCATGATTCTGATAGGCTCCCCTGATTAAGAATTATCCATTATGAATTTCAAACATCTGTTGAACTGAGCACAGCAAATAGGCAAGAGGCAGGGTAGTGAATCCTGATAATGTGGGTTTCAAAGGAGCAGTGCCAGAAAAGGGGAAATCATGGTCTAAAAGCAACAATGTAGAGCAAAAACAGCAACCCCTTGTGCTACCAGGATTCCTCAGACTCCACTAACATTTTGATTTTGAAAATGAAATACACTGGTAATGGGCATAGGGAAAAGCTATCAGAGCAGTTAATTCAGTGGCTGTATGACCTGCTTAGATAGAATGATATTAGGCCATGAGGATAGAAGGCATTGCAGTAGTCTTTGATGAGACAGGATAGGATTGGATTAGGGAAGTATCCATCATAAAAGTAGTCCGATTCTGCTTATATTTTGTAGGTAGAGCTAGCAGGCATGTATTACCAATATTCAGAAAGTTTGGCCTATTCTTATCATTTCATCCTTCTAACACACAATACCAAGTGAAGTGGGTGCTTTTAATCCCCATTTTACAGATAAAATGAAGCTCAGAGAGGTTAAAAAGACATGGCTGTCAAATACAAGGATTAGGATTCAAACCTGGACTCTGCCACTGCCTCTTCATCTCCACACTGAGATCTTACGAACCACCTTTCATAAGATCAAAACACCAGGAGAGAACACTGAAGCCTTCATGCCTAGAGTCAAAATATTGAATTCCCAAGGAAAAATATATAGCCAAATAAACTTTAAAATAGAGAGTTTATAATAGATTCCATGATAAAGAATAAAAGGTAGAAACAAACGATGCATTTCAGTGAGGAGATGGTATGATTTTAAGAGAAGGGAAAAAGGTATACCTATAACTAGTTCTGGCTCTTGTGTTGATTGTGTCTTTGTTTTCTTAGATTTTTTTCTTGTCCCCACTCGTTTTTATTCTCAGAGACAGTTGAAGTGCCTGTACTGAAAAAGAGGCGTGAGGTGCTGCCTGTGGATATTACCACCTCTAAAGATACATGTGTCAACAACAGTGCTGTCGGGGGAGAAGTTTGTCGATTACTGCCTCAGAAAGAGGAGACACAGTCCTGTCCTAACAGTTTAGAAGATAACAACTTGCAATTAGAAAAATCAGTTTCTATACACACACCAATAGTCAGTCTCTCTCCTCACAAAAATCTGCCCGTGGATATGCAGCTGAAGAAGGAAAAGAAATGTGTGAAACTCACAGGAGTTCCAGCTGATGCTGAGGCCTTAAGTGAAAGAAGTGGAAACACCCTTCACTCTCCCAGGTCAGTGTCCTCTTTTCCTCGAGGCAGCCAGCAGACCTCTCCATCTCTCCTCTCTCGCTGCATGAACTGTGCTGTCTGTTTCTTTATCTACTTTCTTACTGTTGCATGCAGTATAATTCCTCAGTTTCATCTACCTACCTTAAACTTTTCCAGAACTTTAAGAAAGACTAAACTGATTGCAAAGGGAAAGGACTCCTAAATAAGGGAATCACATTAAAAAGTTAAATGTTTCTGTTTCATAAAAGGAAATATCACAGTCTAACACATCTCTGAATGTTTTATCAGTTTGAATAAATGTTCTGTTATTTTTCTCCTGGTTCAAGCATGGCCATGAAAGAAAAATCAACTTCCTTTCTCAAAGGGCTTTCTGGTAGTCTAAGAAATTTCAGCCTTCTGGAAAACTTAGGTGAATTTTTTATGTCTTTTGAAGTTGCTTATCCTAGGCTTTCAAAAATGGGCTTTAATACTTATTTTGACATTTTTACATATCAAAGCTTTTCATTGTTTCCAAAACTTGAAAGCCTCTAGTTTCTGCATAATTGGGTTTTTGACTAAAAGAAATAGTGTCAGATATGTGTGTCTCAAGGAATTGACATCCCAAGGGCTTTGTCCTTTAAACATAATCGAGGTCAGAAGGTAAGAGAAAGTGAATGGAAGGGAAAGGTAAGTAGGAGTGGCTGAGGCTCGAGTTCTGGATGTGCACAGCAGAAGAAGCGCATGAGGAAATTGGAGAAAGTGAAAGATGGAGGATGCATGCAATGGAATTGTTAGAGGCATTTAAAACAAATATCTAGACATTCAAAAAGATGTGCCAATAGCTAGCCTGGATTATCTCGTATGAAATGCGATCTTGAAGGTGCTACTAGGGCTACATTAGTCTTAGAGAGTAGAGACAGATTAATAAGACATTTTACTAATGTGCATTTGAGTAGAGACAGTAAGACACAGCCCAATGTAAAAGTGCTTCCTTATATGTTTTATCTGATTTCTCTCCAAGTCTTCAGTGCTACTAAATGTAATACTCAACAGTAAAAGCACTTTAACAATGTTAGCTGCTATTATTATAAGGAATAGTAATTTATTACTCCCTCCTTGGAGTTTTATATAATGTTATAACCTCTGAGTCACATAAAATAAAAGCTTACTATTCTTAAGGAAAAAGTAACTTCAAATGAGTATCTGCCACATACACATGGTTTCAAAGAGTTCTGAAATGAATCCAGTAGATTATGCCTGTGTATATGTGTGTGATGCATTGTATAAACATCCTTGACCACTGTATATTTCTGGAGGTGAATTTCCAGAATTGATAAGTGCCAGCCTTGCTATCTGTATTGTCTTCATTCCTTTTTCTGCCTTTTTTTGCTTGATAAAAATCACTTAAGCAAATGTATGTGGCTAATTGACTCAAGTAGCACGTTGGAAACTTTTTGTCTTGTTAAACAAAAAATAAAATACCACAAAACGTTTATGTGTGTGTGTGAGTCCTTCTGCTAACTTTAAGATGTTTCCAACTCTTTGTTTTCTGCATGTTTAACTTAGATACACATTCCTAAGATAATTTTGGTACAATAAATATGGCTTTTATTGGAAACTTTACTATTGTATGCTTTACAAAACTAATGAGTGTTCTTGTTGCTAAGAATCTTTACATGCCTTTAAGAATATCTCTCTACTATTTATCTTGTCTTTATTATTCTACTAGTTGAAACTCAGTTTTTTAATAAGAAACAAATAGACATCTATTCATGTAGCTCAAGGGTCCATGTTATTTTTGTCTTTTTGTATGTCATGTTAATGTTAAAATATTGCTGTAACATTTCAGTTTTTGTGTTAGGTGTACTTATCATGATAGGGGCCCTGTCATATTTTAATTCTTTAATTTAGGCCTTGCCATGACTTTTTAAAGATATTCTTTAGACTTAAAAAATAATCGGCCCAGCGCAGTGGCTCGCCTGTAATCCCAGCACTTTGGAGGCTGAGGCAGGTAGATCACGAGGTCAAGAGATCAAGACCATCCTGACCAACGTGGTGAAACCCTGTCTCTACTAAAAATACAAAAATTAGCTGTATGTGGGAGTGCACACCTGTAGTCCCAGCTGCTCGGGAGGCTGAAGCAGGAGAATCGCTTGAACCCAGGAGGTGGAGGTTGCAGTGAGCCGAGATCATGCCACTGCACTCCAGCCTGGCGACAGAGTGAGACTCTGTCTCAAAAAATAATAATAATAATAATAATTAAGCCTATTGATATAAAAAGACTCTTTTAGAGAGCCAGTGACTTAATATTCTTAACAGTATTAGAATCAACTATATGTTTTTTCCTTGAATGCCATGCCTCATTGGAGGCCCATTATACTGGGGGTTTGTTTCTTCAATCCTTCATGAGCACATTTGAATTCAGAGTGGATACTTTAATGCCTGTAGGTTAGCTGCTGAATCAAAGCTTCAAACAGAAGTTAAAGAAGGAGAAGAAACTGCAAGCAAATTGGAAAAAGAAACTTGTAAGAAATCACACCCTATTCTATATGTGTCCTCTAAATCTACTCCAGAGACCCAGTGCCCTCAGCAGTAAAGACTTTGCTTTAATAAGAGTATGGTACCACTTGCCTCAAAAGTTACTGTGGTGCTTAAGATTGTCTTTATCTGACATATATCACCTTCTGAGTTATTTATTCATTGTGCCAGGACCTGGCATTTTCATGTTCCTTTGACCAAGTGTTCAGAATTTGCTTGACTCTAACCTGGAGAGCTTCTTAAGTGATGACCCTTCATGGAGCTTCTGTGGCAGTGAATAAACTATTAACTGAAGGAAAATGTTATAATTAATGTATCTATTTGCTGCATTGTATATGGATTAAATAATAAAAACACTTAAGTAATCTACCTTCAGAGCCATATATTTGAGAACACTCAAATCATTATATTTTCCTATGTACTTTTTTTTATAAACTTAGCTTTAAACTGTGTTGTAAAAATAGGAAAGTTGTAAACTATGTTGTAAAAATAGGAAACGTGGCTAAAAAATATACATTATATTGTTTCAGGATTTTGTCAGTGTTTAAAGAACCAATGTTCATCTTTGTATTTATATACATGATTTAAATTGTGTCTAAAATTTTAAATAAAACTGCAATGATTTATCCTTAAATTTTTTGCTTTGTATAGGTAACAGGATGTTATCAAAAGGGAATAAAAAGCACTTTGGGAGGCTGAGGTGGATGGATTGCTTGAGCACAGGAATTCGAGACTAGCCTGGGCTACATGGCAAAATCCCGTATCTATAAAAAAAAATACAAAGAATTAGCTGGGCATGATGGTGCACACCTGTCGTCCCAGCTACTCCGGAGGCTGAGGTGGTAGGATCCTCTGAGCCCCAGTAAGGAGGCCGAGGCTGTAGTTGAGCTATGATCACACTACTGCACTCCAGCCTGGGCAACACAGCAAGACCCTGTCTCAAAAAAAAAAAGGGAAAATAAATAAGGGGAAAAAAGAAATGTCAGGAATTCTTAATTCCCTTATGTATAGTTTTATATATAATTTTATGGTTAATTATGTGTACATATACAGATGGTCCCTGACATAATAATGGTTTGACTTAATGGGTTTTCAACTTTTCAGTGATACAAAAACAGTATGCATTCAGTAGAAACTACTTCAGGTACCCATATGACCATTCTGTTTCTCACTTTCAGTACCGTACTCAATAAATTACATAAGATATTCAACACTTTATGATAAAATAGACTTTGTGTTAGATGATTTTGCCCAGTAGTAAACCAATGTAAATGTTCTGAGCACATTTAAGGCAGGCTAAGCTAAGCTATAATGTTCATTAGGTGTATTAAATGCATTTTTGGCTTAATATTTTCAACTTATGTTGGATATATCGAATTATATAACCCCATTGTAGGTCAAGGAGCATCTGCATATATGTATATATAAAGATATATTTAATTGTAAACTTTCCAAATAGGATAATTCGGGCTTCCCAGAGAAATAGAATGAATAGGGTGTGTGTGTGTGTATAGAGAAAGATTTATTTTCAAGAATTAGTTCACATGGTTGTGGGGGCAAGTCCAAACTTGTAGGGTGGGCCAGCAGACTGGAGACCAGGGAAGGGAAGAGCTGATGTTGAGTTCCAGTCCGAAAGCCATCACGCTAGAGACCCAGGGAGATCACTGCAGTTCAAGTTCAAAGGCTGTCTGCATCAGAATTTCCCTTTGCTGGGGGAGCTGAGTCTTTCCATCTAGGACTTCAATTCTTTGGATGAAACCCATTCACATTAGAGAAGGCAATCTGCTTTAAGTCACTGATTTAAATGCTGATCTCATCCAAAAACATCCGCACAGAAACGTTCAGAATATCGACCACGTATCTGGGCACTGTGGGCCAGCTAAGTTGACATTCACAATGGGCATCTCTTCCAATTAGTCTGTTGAAGCTGCTGCTCATACCTGTAGTCCCAGCACTTTGGGAGGCCGAGGCAGGTGGATCACCTGAAGTTAGGAGTGAGACCAGCCCGGCCAACATGGTGAAACCCTGTCTGTACTAAAAATACAAAAAAAAATTAGCTAGGCATGGTGGCTCATGCCCGTAGTCCCAGCTACTTGGAAGGTGAGGCAGGAGAATCACTTGAACCCTGGAGGTGTAGGTTGCAGTGAGCCGAGATGGCACCACGGCACTCCAGCCTGGGTGACAGCATGAGACTCTGTCTTCAAAAAAAAAAAAAAAAGTCTATTGAAACATAGGTAAAAAGAAATTAAATTACATAAGCTTGTTTATAAGTTAATATAAATTACTACATAAATCTACATAAATAAACGTTTGAATTTTCTGCAAAAAATGTACTCTAAGTAGAACATTCATATTAAATATTAAATAATATGTCTTGCAAAAAGAAGCTGAAGGCACTAGGGAACTACATTAGTCCGTTCTCGTACTGCTATAAAGAAATACCTGAGACTGGATCATTTATAAAGAAAAGAGGGTTAATTGGCTCTTGGTTCTACAGGCTGGTAGCATGGCTAGGGAGGCCTCAGGAAACTTCCAATCAAGTGGAAGGCGAAGGGGACGCAGACACATCTTCACATGGCTGGAACAGAACAGAAGGGCCTGGTGCTACACACTTTAAAACCAGGTTTCGGGAGAACTCACTATTACAAGAAAGGAAAGGGGGACATCTGCCCCCATGATTCAATCACCTCCCACCAGGCCCACCCTGGTCCAACACTGGAGATTACAATTTGAGATGAGATTTGGGTAGGAACACAAATCCAAACCATATCAGGAACAAGTATTTTCAAGCTGAGGATATCAAATGAGTGACCATATTCATACAGCAAATTAGAGAATGTAGATCAATTCCAGCATGAGCTGTGTGCTAGGGATACAAAACTAAGCCCTTAAAACTCACAGTTTAAAACACCCACGTAGATGAGAAGTGGTAGTGGTGGTGGCACTAGTAATTGTTTTATCTGAAATTTCAATCAACCTAATGTGCTAGGCACTCTTCCAAGCCCTTTCATGTATTACCATGTTAAACCTCCCAACATCTCTGAGCTAGATACTACAGTTACCACCATTTTAAAGATGATGAAACCAAAGAGGTTAAGTTACTCATCCAAAATCACAGGTGCTCATAAATGATGAAAAAATTAGATGAAAAAATAGAGGTTATAATGACATTGTGTACAAAGTGCTATAGGAACAGAGAGAGGGAAATGAAACTGCCTAGGGACATTAGAGATTTTTGTCATCTCCAAGAATAGGTTGTTTAAGAATTTTTCTGAGCCAAATAGAGAATAGCACTACAAGTAGAAGAAATGGCTCCTCGAAACAAAGGCATGAAATGACGTTTCTAATTCAGCAAACTGAAGACTTAGAAATGACTGGAAGTTTAGGACTTGTGAATAGCAATCAATAGTAAATTACATCTGAATAAATTACGAGCAACATTGTGAAGAGCTCAAATTTGGGAAATCCTTTTACAAACAAAAACATAGACATAAACAAATTAAGCAATTGTGATTGAAGGTTAAACAGGGATGACAAGGGAACCTTATCCATCTAGCTTCTGTCTTCCCTCCCTTAGAGACAGGTATTCTATTGAGTCTTGAGTCTTCTAGGAATGTATTTTGAAAAATCATCCCTGTGAGTGATGGGAAGCAACTGTTAATTGATATTAGCAAAATAGTGCCATCATTCAATTTATTTTTAGTAAAAGTCCAAGGACATAATATAAAATAAATATAGAAAAAGATTTAAATGGAGGCAGAAAAAAAAAAAAAAAAAAAGACTAGTTCGACCATTTGATAGTCCAAGTAGGAAATGTAAGCACAAACTGAAGCAGTCGTAGTGGGAATATAGAATGGTAGTTGGATTCAAGATACGGTTTAAGCAAAGCAAAGTTGTCAGGAGTTGTTGACAAATAAGATGTGGGACTCTGATGTTAGTGGATACGTAGTGATCTGAACAGAAAACAGAAGAAGTAGAGGTATTTCCATTTTGATGAGCACTTTTATTCAAGTACCCAAGGGGTATACAAAAATAGGTTTGTTTAGCAAATCTTTGTTTTTGTAAGGAAAGTGTAAGACTAACTTATTACCCTATTCCAGTAGGCACATTTTTCCCCATTATCCATTATTACTCAAAAAGCGACCTTGTTGGTCGAAAGTTTAAAATCATAGCCTTGATCTGTTCAGTTTCCACTATTAAACATAGTGAACCCTTAGTATGGGCCTAGAAGGAAGGTAGCAAACCATTTGTTAATGTGTGTTGTCTCCCCAAGTAAGGCATTGGTGGAAGGGAGCTAATGTTTACTGATTTGTTAGGGGCTTTACCTGTTATGCCTCTTAATGTTACATAGTTTAGCATAATGGTCAAGATTGTAGTCAGATTATCTGAACCCAAATCTCACCTCCTCCATATAAATGTTAGACCTAGGCAAGTTTATGACAGAAATAGTTTGTATAGATACTGCTTTTTTAATATTTTAATTTTTTATAATTACATACATATGTGGATCCAAAGTTAAATCTACAAAACAAAGTATATTTAAAGAAATATAGCCACCTCACTTGGCCTATCTCATATCTAAGGCCTTGAGCCTCTTCTCCTCTAAGCAGAACCAGTGGAAGCCCATTAAATGCATCTCCACCCAGAGCCAGAAGCTCAGCCTGGCCAACATGGTGAAACCCCGTCTGTATCAGTCAGGGTTCTCTAGAGGGACAGAGCTATAGGATAGATAAAAAGGGGAGTTTATTAAGTACTAACTCACATGATCACAAGGTCCCACAATAGGCTATTTGCAAGCTGAGGAGCATGGAGAGCCAGTCCAAGTCCCAAAACTGAAGAACTTGGAGTCCGATGTTCGAGGGCAGAAAAGGTCCAGATGGGAGAAAGATGTAGGCTGGGATACTCGGCTAGTCTAGTCTTTTCACGTTTTTCTGCCTGCTTTATATTCTACCTGTCCTGGCAGTTGATTAGATGGTACCCCTAGATTAAGGGTGGGTCTGCCTTTCCGAGCCCACTGACTCAAATGTTAATCTCCTTTGTCAACACCATCACAGACACACCTAGGATTAATACTTTGCATCATTCAATCCAATCCAGTTGACACTCAGTAATATATACTGAGTAGTATAGTGGTATTATGTAGTATATACTACATTAGTATATAAAGACATTAGTATGTATTTGATGAAACACATTAATATATAGACCGGGTGCAGTGTATCAAGCATGCAATCCCAGCACTTTGGGAGGCTGAGGCAGGTGGATCACGAGGTCAGGAGATCGAGGCCATCCTGGCCAACATGGTGAAACCTCGTCTCTACTAAAACTACAAAAACTAGCTGGGCGTGGTGGTGCATGCCTGTAATCACAGCTACTTGGGAGGCTGAGGCAGGAGAATTGCTTGAACCAGGGAGGCGGAGGTTGCAGTGAGCTGAGATTGCATCACTGCACTTCAGCCTGGCGTCAGTGAGACTCCGTCTCAAAAACAAAAACAAACAAACAAAATACAAAACCATCAGTATATAAAATACACTTGTTTATATTAGTATATAAAAGATGGCCTCTGTGTATTGGGTCCCAGCTTATTTCTTCACTGCAGGTTGAGACCCAGAAGTTCAAAAGGCTGTCAGCAGCAAACCCAAGTTTTTACACAATGAATTACTTTTAAAATAGCCCAAACAAGGGTACTCTTAGACGTTTAGTGCCTACCTGCTTTGCATAACCAGCAAAACCTCACCCGCATCAGTTTTTGCTTATTGATAAGAGAGAATCTTGCAGTTATGAGGTCCTAAACTACCGTTACTGTTTAGAGTTCTCTAACCCAGAAACTTCCCATTGTGCTGCTTCACCTGGACATGTTAACCCACTCTCTAGCCCCTTTCTCTCCCAGGAGTTTCCTTGCCTTCTTCCCCTCTGGAAGATGGCCCCAGCACTGCTGTAGGCTCTGGGCAATCTCATGCTATGAGAGACTTATCTCTCGTGCAACTCTGTCTCCGCACCACTCAATAAGGCTTTTGTGGAACTGCTTCTCATGGCCATATCTTTGTCCTTGATCAGCCCCCAAATCCTGGAACTCTCGCAAACATGAGCCTATATGTCTAACAAGGACATAGAACAGTAAAGTGTCAATCTATCAAGAAGAAACAATTACAAACATATGTGCCTAACAAGAGCCCTAAATATCTGGAGCAAAAGCTGCAAGAATGGAAGTGAAAATAGACAGTTTAATAATAGTTTAATAGAGACCAGCACTCATCAGAAAAGTTGGAGACTTTCTTCAATTATAAACTAAATATAAACAAAGAAATAGAAAACTTGAATAACACTACAAAGCAATTAGACCTAATAGAAACATGTAGCATACTCCACCCAAGAGGAGAATACACCTCTTAAGTGTACATAGAACATTGTGCAAAACAGACCAATGTTATGCCACAAATCTAGTCTCAATAAATTTTAAAAGTTGGAAAAGTATCTTCTCTGACTACAATGGAATGAAATGAGAAATCAACAAGAAGAAAATCTGGAGAATTCACAAATACAATGTAGAAATAAGACAATACACTCTTTAAACAACAGATGAATCAAAGAAGAAGTCACTAGGAAAATATTTTGAAGATGAATTTTTAAAATATTTTTAAATAAATGAAAATGAAAACACAACAATAACAAAACTTGTTAAGTGTAGTGAAAGCAAAAGCCCTCAGTGGGGAATTTATATCTGTAGATGCCTACTTTTAAAAAAAGAAAGCTCTCAAACTAATAACCTAACTTTATACTTTGAGGAACTAAAACCAAAAGAGAAAACTAAAAAACTAAATCCACAGCCAGCAGAAGGAAGAAAATAAGAGATGAGAACAAAAAGAAATGAAATTGAGAGCATGAAAACAATAGAATCTATAGAACCAAAAGTTTGCTCTTTGAAAAAATCAAAATTAATGAACTTTTAGCTAGACTGATCAAGGGAAAAGGAGAAAAGACTCAAATTACTAAAATAAGGAAGTGGGGACAGTGCTGTCAATCTTACGGAAGTAAAAGGGGTTATGAGAGAATGCTATAAACAATTACAAATTACGTACACTAGATGACATAGTCAAGTTCCTAGAATCAAACTATCAAAACTTACTCAAGAAGAAATAAGAAATCTCAATAGAGCTATAAAAAAGGGAATCAAATCAGTAGTCAAAAAAAACTTTCAAAGAGAAACGCTCACAACCAGATAGTTACACTAGTGAACTTTACCAAATACTTAAAAAAGAGCTGATCTTTCTAAAACTAGTGTGTCTCAATCTCTTCCAAAAATTGAAGAGAGATTATTTACTAACTAATTCTATGAGGAAAGTATCGCCCTGATTCCAAAGCCGGACAAAGACATCAGAAGAAAACTACAAACCAATATCCCTTATGGACACAAATGCAAAAATCCATAACAAAATACTAGCAAATTCAGTCCAGCAGCATACTGAATTATACACCATGACCAAGTGGGATTTGTCCCGCAAATGCAAGGGTGAATTTAAATGAAAAACCAATGTAATATACTGTGTTAGTTTGTGGTGAAATGAATTATCACACATTGAGTGGCTTAAAACAATAGAAATGTACTGTTTTATAGTTCTGGAGGCTAGAAGTCTGAAATCAAGTTGTTGGCAGGGTCTTGCTCCCACTGAAGGCTCTAGGGAAGAAATCTTTTCTTAGCTTTTGTTGGCTCCCAGCAATCTTTGGCATTCTTCTTAGCCATCACTCCAATGTCTGGCTGTCTTCACACAGCCCCATCTCCATCCCTGTGTGTCCTCTCCTCTTCTTATAAGAACACCTTAACTAAGTATGATCTCATCTTGATCCTTAACTAATTATATCTGCAAAGACCATACTCAAAATAAGGTCACATTCTAAGGTTCTGAATGAATAAATTTTGGGGGGATACTATTTGAACCAATGCACACACAAAGAACAAAAAAAAGAACAAACAGAACAAAGATGGGGAAACCGCTGACATAATTATCTCAGTTGATGCAGAAGCAGCATTTGAAAAAATCCAGTATCTGTTTATGATTTTTAAAACACTCGACAAACTAGAAATAGAAGATAACTTCTAAACTAATTAAAGGGCATTAATGAAAAAAATTAATGAAAGTATGAAAACATCATACTTGCTGGTAAAAGACTGAAAGTTCTTCCCCTAATATCAGGAACAAGAAAAGGATATCTGATCTTGACACTTATATTCAACATTGTACTGAAATTGATAGCCAGGTCAGTTAGACAAGAAAAAGAAACAAAAGGCATCCAAATCAAGAAAGAAGGAGTAAAAATACCTATATCCACAGATGAGATCATCTTTCACACAGAAAATATTAAAGAATTCCCCCAAAATCTGTTTGAGCTAATAAATGATTTCAGTAGTTGCAGTATACAAAATCAACATATAAAAATCAGTAATATTCTTATACACTAGCAACGAACAATTGGAAAATGAAATTAAGAAAATAACTTTATTTAAGCAGCACCGGAAAGAACAAGCTCTTAGGAATAAATTAACCAAGGAAGCGAAACTTTTACACACTGAAAACTACCAAGTATTATTGAAAGAAGTTAAAGATATGAATAATTGGAAAGATATCTCATGTACATGGATTGAAAGACTTAATATTGTTAAGATGGCAATACTTTCTGTCTTAGTCAGTTTGGGCTGCCATAGCAAATTATTCTAGACCTGGTAGCTTAAACAATTAACATTTCTTCTCACAGTTCTGAATGCTAGGCAGTTCAAGATCAAGGTGCCAGCAGATCCAGTACCTGCTGAGGGCTCACTTTCTGGTCTGCAAATGGCAATCTTCTTGTATCTTCCACATGGTGAAGAGCAGAGACAGAGAATAAGTTTGTGTCTCTTTTTATAAGGACACTAACCCCATTCGTGAGGGTGGAGCCCTCATGACCTAATTACCTCCCAAAGGCTCCACTTCCTAATGCCATCACACTGGGAATTGGTATTTTGAAATATGAATTTTGGCAAGGGGATACATTCAGTCCACATCACTAACCAAAGTGACCTACAGCTTCAATACAATTCCTATCAAAACCCAATGAAAACGTGCTTCTACAATGTATACAAAATTGCCAGAGACCCCAATAGCCAAAACAATCTTGAAACAAACAAACAAACAAACAAAAACAGAATTAGAGGACTTACACAGTCCTATTTTAAAACTTACTAAAGAGACAGGAAACAAAGTAGTGTGGAACTGGCATAAAGATAGACATAGATAATGGAATATAATTGAGAAATAAATGAGACTGTAAGTAAATCAGAAATAAACCTGTACATGTATGATCAATTGATTTTTAACAATGGTAGCAAGACCATTTAAAGGGGAGGAAATGGTTTCTCCAACAAATGATGCTGGAACTACTTGATAACCACATGCAAAAGAACGAAGTTAGACCCTTACATCACCTCATATGGAAGTATAAGTTCAAAAATGAATCAAAGACCCAAATGTAAGAAGTAAACTATAACATCCTTAATAGAAAACATAGGGCTAAATCTTTATTACCTTGGATTTCACGATGATTTCTTAGATATAACATAAAAAGCATAAGCAACAAAAGAAAAAATAGGTAAAATGGTCCTCATCAAAATTAAAAACTTTTGTGCATCAAATGACACAATTAAGTGGGTAAAAACATATCCCACAGAAGGGAGGGGAGCAAGATGGCAAATAGAAGTTTCCACCGGAACACCAAATTTAACAACTATCTACACACAAAAAAAGAACCTTCATAACAACTAAAAATCAGGTGAGCACTCAGAGGACCTGATTTTAACTTCATATTACTGAAAGAGGCACTGAAGGGGGTAGGAAAGACAATCTTGAATTGCTGATGCCTCCTCTCTGCCATCCTCCACAGTGGCAGCATGGCACAGAGAAAGAATCTGTGTGCTTGGGGAAGAAAAGCACAGCAATTGTTAGACTTTGCATTAAACTCAGTGCTGCTCTGTCACAGTAGAAAGTAAAACCGGCTTAACTCAGCTGATGCCCAACCGGCTTAACTCAGCTGATGCCCACCCACAGAGGGAGCATATAGACCAGCTCTAGCCAGAGGGGAATTACATATCCAAGCAGCCAGAACTTGAGTTCCGACAAGCCTCACCACCAGGCTAAAGTATTCTGGCATTCTAAGTCAACTTGAAACTCAGACTAAGTCACAAGGACTGCAACTCCTAGGTAAGCCCTACTGCTGACCAGGACACAGAGCCAGTGGACTGAGGGGCACAAGACCTACTGGGACACCAGCCAAAGCAGTTAAGGGAGTACTTGCATGACCCCTCCTCCAGCCACAGGCTGTAGAGCTCATGGCTCCAAAACAGATTCCTTGTACTTAAGGAGAGAAGAGGGAAGAGCAAAGAGGTCTTCATTGTGCATCTTGGATACTGGGTCAACTACAAAGTAAGACAGGGCATCAGGCAGAGTCATGAGGCCACCATTCCAGGCCCTAGCTCTTGGACAACATTTCTAGACACATCCTGAGCCAGAGGGAACCCACTGCCTTGAAGGGAAGGACCCAGTTATGGCAATACCCATCATCTGCTCACTAAAGAGCCCTTGGGCCCTGACTAACAGCTAGTGATACCCAGATAGTATACTGTGGGCCTTGGGTGAGACTCTGCCTTCAGGCAAGACTCAGCACATTCTCAGCTGTAGTAGCTACAGTGACAGACTCCTTCTGCTTGAGAAAAGAAGAGAGAAAATTAAAAGGGACTTTGTCTTGCATCTTAGGTACCAGCTCAGCCACAGGGGGATAGAGCACCAAGCAGGCTTTTGCAATCCCCAATTCTAGGCCTTAACTCTTAAATGACATTTCTGGACCTGTCCTGGGTCCAGAGGGAAGCCCACTGCCCTGAAGGGTAAGCCCCAGGCCTGCCAGCATTCACCACAAACTGACTGAAGAGCCCTTTGGCCTTAAGTGAATACTGGAAGTAGCCTGGCAATACTGCCTGTGGGCCTGTGGAGGTGGTGCCCATGGGGTGACCACCCAGCTCCACTGCCTATGAAAAGGGGAGGGAGGAGTGGGAAGAACTGCACCTTATGCTTTGAGTGTCAGCTCAGCAGCAGTATAATAGAACACCGGATAGATGTCTAAGGTTTTTGATTTCAGTTCCTGGCTCCTGGATGGCATCTCTGGACTTACCCAGGGCCTAAGAAAACTTACCACCCTGAAGAGAAGGACATACGCCTGTCTAGCTTTGCCACTTGCTGATTGTAAAGCTCTGCTGACTATCAAGCCCTAGGACCTTGAGTGAATGTAGGCGGTAGCCAGGTAGTGGTTATAGCAGGCCTTGGGTAAGAACCAGTGCTGTGCTGGCTTCAGGTTTGACCCAGTGCAGTCCCAGTAGTGGTAGCCACAGGGGTGCTTGTGTCACCCCCGTCCCCAGCTCCAAGCAGCTCAGCACAAAGAAACTCTTTATGTTTGGGAGAAAGTACAGGAAGAGGACAAGAGTTGCTGCCTGGTAATTCAGGTAATTCTTCCAGATCTTACCCAAGAGCACCAAGATGACACCTCTATGAGTTTGCAAGAACCACAGCATTACTGGACATGGGGTGCCTCCTAATGAAGACATGGCTTAGATCACAACACTCAAGTCCTTTTGAATGCCTGGGAAGCCTTCCCAAGAAGGACAGGTACAAATAAGTCAAGACCGTGAAGACTACAATAAATACCCAATTCCTTGATGCCCAGACACTGACCAACATCTACAAGCATCAACATCATTCAGGAAAACCTCACCAAATAATCTAAATAAGGCACCAGGGACCAATCCTGGAGAAACAGAGATATGTGATCTTTCAGACATAAAATTCGAAATAGCTGTTTTGAGAAAACACAAAGAAATTCAAGGTAACAAAGAGAAGGAATTCAGAATTCTATCAGATAACTTTAACAAAGAGATCAAAATAACTTTAAAAAATCAAGCAGAAATCTTGGGCTTGAACAATGCAATTGACATACTGAAGAATGCATCTGAGTCTTTTAATAGCAGAATTGATCAAGCCAAATAAAACAATGAGTGAACATGAAGACAGCTTATTTGGCTCACTCCTGTAATCCCAGCACTTTGAGATTTGCAGAATAAACATTTTTTTCCTCAGTACGTGGATTGTTCTAAAAGATAGACCATATGTTAGGTCATAAAAGAAGTCTTAAAACGTTGAAAAAAATTGAAATATCAAGCATCTTCTCTGACCACAATGCAAAAAAACCAAAAACAAAAAACAAAACAAAAAAATCCTAGAAATCAATAACAAGAGATATTTTGGAAACTATACAAACACATGGAAATCAAACAATATGCTCCTAAATGACCGGCGGGTCACTGAATAAATTAAGAAGGAAATTAAGAAATTTCTGGGCTGGGTGCCAGTGGCTCATACCTGTAATCCCAGCACTTTGGGAGGCGGAGGCAGGTGGATCATGAGGTCAGGAGTTCGATAGAAGCCTAGCCAATATGGGGAAACCCCGTCTCTACTAAAAATGCAAAAATTAGCCAGGCATGGTGGCACATGCCTGTAGTCCCAGCTATCTGGGAGGCTGAGGCAGGAGAATCACTTGAACCCAGGAGGCAGAGGTTGCAGGAGCCAAGATCATGCCACTGCTCTCCAGCCTGGGTGACAGAGTGAGACTCCATGTCAAAAAAAAAAAAAAAAAAAAAAAAAAATCTGGAAACAAATGATAGCAGAAACACAACATACCAAAACCTATGGGATACAACAAAAGCAGTACTAATAGGAAAGTTTATAGCTATGAGAACCTACATCAAAAAAGAAGAAAAAATTTCAAATAAACAACCTAATGATTCACCTTAAATAACTAGAAAAGCAAGAGCAAACCAATCCCAAAATTAGTAGAAGAAAGGAAATAATAAGGATCAGGGCAGAAATGAATGATATTGAAATGAAGACAACAATAGAAATGATCAATGAAACAAAAAGTTTTTGAAAAGCTGAATAAAGTTAAGAAACCTTTAACTAGACTAAGAACAAAAGAGAACACCCAAATAAATAAAATTAGAGATGAAAAGACAGATATCACAATCCATATTACAGAAATTAAAAAGATCACTGATGGCAACTATGAGTAACTGTATGCCAATAAATTGGAAAATCTAGAAGAAATGGGTAAGTTTCTAGACATGTAAAACCTGCCAAGAATGAACAATGAGGAAATCCAAAGTCTGAACAGACCAATAACAAGAAATGAGATTGAAGCTGTAAAAAAAGTAGTTTTCCACCAAAGAAAAGCCCAGGATCTGATGACTTCACTGATGAATTCCACCAAACATTTAAAGAACTGATACCAATTCTACTCAAACTATTTGGAAAAATAGAGGAGGAGGAAAGACTTCCAAACTCATTCTGTGAGGCCAGTATTACCCTGATACCAAAACCAGACAAAGACACACCACAAAAAGAAAACTACAAGCCAAAATCACTGGTGAATATTGATGCAAAAATTCTCAAGGAAATACTAGCAAAACAAATTTGACAACACATTAAAAAGATCATTCATCATGACCAAGTGCATTTATCCCTGGGCTGCAAGGATGGTTCAACATACACAAATCAATCAATGTGATACATCTTAGCAGCAGAATGAATAACAAAAATTCAATTTCAATTAATGCTGTAAAAACATTTGATAAAAGTCAACATATCTTCATGATAAAACCCTCAAAAAACTGGGCATAGAAGGAATATACTTCAACATAATGATAGCCATATATGTCAGACTCCACAGCTGGTATCGTACTGAACGGGTAAACACTGAAAGTCTTTCCTCTAAGATCTGGAACATGACAAGGATGCCCACTGTTACCACTGTTATTCAACATAGTACTGGAAATCCTAGCTAAAGCAATCAGACAAGATTAAATTAAATTAAATGGATTAAAAACCTAAACTATGAAACTACTACAAGAAAACATTGGAGAAACTCTTCAGGACATTGGAGTGGGCAAAGATTTCTTGAGTAATACTACACAAACACAGGCAACGAAAACAAAAGTAGACAAGTGGGGGTGGGCACAGTGGCTCATACCTGTAATCCCAGCACTTTGGGAGGCTGAGGTGGGCAGATCACTTGAGGTCAGGAGTTCAAGACCAGCCTAGCCAATGTGGGGAATCCCAGCTCTAATAAAATACAAAAATTAGCTGAGTGTGGTGGTGCATACCTGTAATCTCAGCTACTTGAGAAGCTGAAGCACAAGAATCGCTTGAACAAAGGAGATGGAGGTTGCAGTGAGCTGAGGTTGCACCACTGCACTCCAGTCAGGGTGATGGAGTGAAATTCTGTCTCAAAACACACACACACTAAAAACGTGGATAAATGGAATCACATCAAGTTAAAAAGTTTCTGAACAGAAAAGGAAACAGTCAACAAAGTGAAGAGACAACCCACAAAATGAGATAAAATATTTGCAAACGGGTTACCCATCTGACAAGGGATAAATAACCAATTGTTTAAGGAGTTCAAACAACTCTACAGAAAAACTAATAATCCAATTTTAAAATGAGCAAAAGATCTGAATAGACATTTTGCAAAAGCAGACATACAAATGGCAAATGGGCATATGAAAATATGCTCAACTTCATTGATCCTTAGAGATATGCATGTCAAAACTACAATGAGATATTATCTCACCCCAGTTAAAATGGCTTTTATCCAAAAGACAGGCAATAACAAATGCTGGCAAGGATGTGGAAAAAAGGGAAATCTTATATACTGTTGGTGGGAATGTAAATTAGTACAACTAGTATGGAGAACAGTTTGGAGGTTCCCCAAACAACTAAAATTAAAGCCACCATATGATCCAGCAATCCCACTGCTGGATATATACCCCAAAGAAAGGAAATCAGTATATCAAAGAGAGACCTGCACCCCCATGTTTATTGCAACACTTCACAATAGCCAAAATTTCTAAGCAACCCAAATGTCCATCAACAGATGAATGAATAAAGAAAATATGGTACATGTACATAATGAAGTACTATTCAGCCATAAAGAAAAATGAGATCCTGTTATTTTCAATGACGGAGGATGAAACTGGAGGTTATCATGTTAACTGAAGTACACGAGGCACAGAAAAAACAAACATTGCATGTTCTCATTTATCTGTGGGAGCTAAAAATTAAAACAGTTGAACTCAAGGAAATAGAGAGTTGAAGGATGATTATCAAAGGCTGGGAAGGATAGTTGTGGGGCAGGTGGGTGGGAGTGGAGATGATTAATGGGTACAGGAAAATAGAAAGAATGAATAAGCCTTAGTATTTTCTAGAACAACTGACTTATTACAGTGAAAAATAATTGCACTTTTAAAAATAACTAAAAGAGTATAATTGGATTATTTTAAATACAAAAGATAAATACTTGAGATGATGGATACCCCAATTACCCTGATGTGATTATTATGCATTGCATACCTGTATCAAAATATCTCATGTAACCCATAAATATATACACCTACTATTTACCTACAAAAATTAAAAATTAAAAAAGATATCCCACAGAATGGGAGAAAATATTTGAAAATCATATACCTGATAGGAATTTAATATCCAGAATATGTAAAGGACTCTTACAACACAACAGCAGAAAGGCAAGCAACCTAATTTTTAAAATACATAAAGTACTTGAATAGACTGTTTTCCAAAGAAGATATACAAGTGGCCAACAAACACATGAAAAGATGCTCAACATTTTTAGTCATTAGAGAAATGCAAATAAAAATCACACGAGGGAACCACCTCGCACCAACCACAATGTCCATAATCAAAACAAACAAAACATAAAACAAGTATTTTTTGCTGATGAGAATGTAAAATGGTGCAGCAGCTGTGGGAAACAGTTTGGCTGCTCCTCAAAAAGTTAAATATAGAATTACTAAATGACCCAGCAAGCAATTCCATGCCTAGATATATAGTAGAACTTGTACATTGTTTATTGCAGCACTATGTACAATAGTCAAAGGGTAGAAATGATTCAAATATCCATCCATGGTTATTTGCACAATGCATAAACAAAATGTGATATATACACGCAGTGGAAGATTATTCAGCTGTCAAAAGTAATGAAGTACTGATACATGCTACAACATGGATGAACCTTGAAAACACACTAAGTGAAAGAAAACTGACACAAAAACCATATATTGTATAATTCAATTTATGGAAAATATTCAGAATAGGTTAATAAGGCAGCAGCCTAGTGATTGACACAACCTGGGTTGAGGAAGGACTGCTTAGTGGATACAGAATTTCCATTTGGGCTTAAAAAAAGTTCTGTAACTAGATAGTGGTGATAGTTGCACAATTTTTTGAATATACTTAATGCCACCAAACTACACACTTTAAAATGGTTAACATGATGATGACTTTTATGCTGTAATGATTTTGCCACAATAAAGCAAAATCCATAAAATCTGTGGAAAGCAGCTTTCAGGATGTTTAGTGTGCAAAAAGAATGGCTACAGGTCAGCAATTTAAACTTTTATTTCTTGAGATAAAAGTTAAAAACAACTTTTTAAGAAAAAAACTTAACAACAGCAACAACAACAACAAAGCAGGCTGGGCACGGTGGATGGCCGGGTGTGGCGGCTGGTCGGGCGTGGTGGCTCATGCCTGTAATCCCAGCACTTTGGGATGCCGAGGTGGGTGGATCACCTACTATGTACCCGCAAAAATTAAAAATAGTTTAAAAAAAGATATCCCACACAATGGGAGAAAATATTTGAAAATCATATACCTGATAGGAATTTAATATCCAGAATATGTAAAGGACTCCTTACAATACAACAGCAGAAAGGAGTTCGAGACCAGCCTGGCCAACATAGAGAAACACGGTCTCTACTAAAAATACAAAAATTAGCCGGCGGGGTGGCATACACCTATAATCCCAGCTACTTGGGAGGTCAAGACAGGAGAATCTCTTGAACCCAGGAGGGGGCGGTTGCAGTGAGCTGAGATGGCACCACTGCACTCCAACCTAGGCAACAGAGTAAGACCCCATATCAAAAAAAATAAAATAAAAAAGCAGACCAAGTAAGCCCTTAAAAAGTTCAAGGAAGGCAATATTAATAAGGGAAGAAATCAATGAAACAGTAAACAAGTATGTAATAGAGGATCTACAAAGTCAAAAGTTCATTATCTCAAAAGACTGATAAAACTCCTACCCAAAATCATGAAGCAAAACAGAAAAAATACAAATTTACTATATCAGGAATAAAAAAAAAGTGCACACAACAGAATCTGCAAACATTTAAAAAATAATAAGTAGATGATCAGGTTGCAGCAATAAATTTAACATTTAAGATAAATGAAAAACATGCTTCTAAAAACTGATGCGAAAAATAGAATTTGAATTATTTTATGTTAAATTCAGTTTTTTATTAAAAATATTTCCATAAGGAAAACTCCAGTCCTCTGTAGTTTAACCAGTGAATTCTTCTTCTTTTTTTTTTTTTGAGGTGGGGTCTCGCTCTGTTGCCCAGGCTGGAGTGCAGTGGCCAGATCTCGGCTCACTGCAAACTCCACCTCCTGGGTTCACGCCATTCTCCTGCCTCAGCCTCCCGAGTAGCTGGGACTGCAGGCGCCCACCACCTCGTCCGGCTAGTTTTTTGTATTTTTTAGTAGAGACGGAGTTTCACTATGTTAGCCAGGATGGTTTCGATCTCCTGACCTCGTGATCCGCCCGTCTCGGCCTCCCAAAGTGCTGGGATTACAGGCTTGAGCCACCGCGCCCGGCCTTCCAGTGAATTCTTCTAATCATGTAAGAACAAGACCAATTGTAAAATATTCCTGTGAATAAAGAATAAAAAGGATGGGATGGGGGAAGAGGACACCTTCCAACTTTTGTTATAAGGCCAATACTATCTTGATATCAAACCTGATAAGGATGGTAAAATTAAGTTGCAGACAAATTTCTTATAAAATAAATGCAAAAGCGTAAACAATATGTTTGTTAAGTATAATCTCTAACAAGAGTAATACAACATAACAAAATAGTATTTATTCTAGAAATGCGACATTGGTTTAACACTTGAAAATTAGTGTAATATACTATATAAATAAAAAAGGAGCTATATTGTCATCTCAATTGATGTAAAAAAATTGACAAGTGCCAATGATCATTCACTAATTACTTAAGAAATAAACCTCTTAACCAACTGGAATAGAGACTATTAATCTGATTATTTACAAAATTGCCTAAAGCCAAACTTTTATTTAATGATGAAATATTAAATTGGAAGTTTTCACTTCCAGTTTCATTGGGAGTAAGATTAAGAACAACATAAAGATGTCTGCTTTCACTTATTTTATCTGACAATGTATTGGACATCCTAGTTAGTGCAATAAGACAAGAAAAGCAAAACCCAAAAGGATAAAGAGAGAAGGAGATAAAATGCTATTGGGATTTCTGAAGTACCTCAGGTAATGTTGTGCATATATTCAAATTCCCTAACTCATTCTACAACATTGATTAGAATAATAGAAAGAATAACAACAACAAAATACACAAATCTATGCATCATAATTACACAACAAGCAATGCTCAAACTTCAAATTATCTGTAGGTAGAAAAATAAATACCAAATTCCATTGAGTAAACTCTTAAGGGCTCCTACCACATGTCTTTGCACAGCGTATGGTCCATTCAGGAAAATCTACATGGATGAGAGAAGAAGCTAATGGAAGGTGGAAGAAGCTAATGAAAGGTGGAAGCAGCTAATGGAAGGCCTAAGATTGATGTAACCACTGACAGAAAGAGAAAATCCACTCTGAAGTGGGAAAATACTAAAAAATAGTCATTCAGGTAAGAGGAGGATTTAGTAGAAGGCAGGACCTTTAAAGTAGATGCAATATGACAAGGAAGTCTTCAAAAGACATAGCTTTTATAGAGAAATTCAAATTCATATGAAAGGACAAGTCTCCCTTTGTGGATTAGAAAATTAGGGAGAAAGAAGACAAAAACAGAACATAAGAGGACATTTTAGCTTCTTAATTTACATAGTTATGGCAAACAAACACAACCAAACCCCAAGCCAGATAAAAAAAAACTCATAATAAAAGCCTATTTGCCTCACTTCGTTTTACTCAATATATTATGTTTGGCTTTCAAAAAACTTTTGGCATACCAAACAGCAAACACACACTGTAGAGAATCAAAGCAGGAATCAGATGCAGACCCAAATATGACAGGAATTTTAGGTGATCAGGTCAGGAATTTAAAATAACTATGACTAATATGCCCAGAGCTGTAATGGAAACAGTGGGCAGCAATCAAGAATGGATGGGTAATGTAAACCAAGAGAGAGAAACTCTAAGGAAGAATCAAGAGGAAATGCTAGAAATCAAAAACACTGTAGCAGAAATGAAGAATGTTTTTGATGATTGTTTTTGATGATCAAAGGACTGGACAAGACCAAGGAAAGAATTAGTAAGCTTGAAGATATGTTAATAGAAACTTTTCAGACTGAAAAAGAAGAACGAATTAAAAAAAAAAAAAAAAAAAAGAATATCCAAAACCTATGAAGCAATTACAAAAGGTCTACATTTCATTATATGTAATAGGATTCGTGAAAGAAGAAGGGAGAGGAAAAGGAACAGAAAAATTATTTAAAGTAATAATGGCTGAAAATTTTTCCAAATTGACAACAGATACCAAACTACAGATCCTAGAAGCTCAGAACACCAAGCAGGATAAATACTAAAAAATCTACCACTGCATGTAGGTTTCTCATATTAAAACTTCAAAAAATCAAAGACAAAAAAAAATCTTAAAAGAAGCCTGAGGGGAGGGAAATACCTTACCTAGAGACAAATGAAGATAAGAATTCTATCAGACTTCTATTCAGAAACTATGAAAAGACTTGCTTGCTCTTTTCCTTTCTCCGCCATCGTGGTGTGTTCTTGCCACCACTTCTCGCCATGTCTTCTCACAAGACTTTCAGGATTAAGCGATTCCTGGCCAAGAAACAAAAGCAAAATCGTCCCATTCCCCAGTGGATTCGGATGAAAACTGGAAATAAAATAAGGTACAACTCCAAAAGGAGACATTGGAGAAGAACCAAGCTGGGTCTGTAAGGAACTGCACATGAGATGGCGCATGTATTTGTGCTGTCTGAAGGTCACGATCACATTACCGTATCAAACTGAAAATGTCACCACTCTCTGGAGAGTTCGACGTATTTTCCTCTCTGAATCTATTATGAATGCGTTGGTTGGCTGGGTTCAGTAATAAATATGTGAGGCCTTTCATTTCAAAAAAAAAAAAAAAAAGAAAAGAAAAGACTTGCTTTAGATATGCGGGCTCTTTTTTGGTTCCATATGAATTTTAGAATTGTTTTTTCTAATTCCATTAAGAATGATGGTGGTATTTTGATGAGAACTGTACTGAATTTGTAGACTGCTTGTGGCAGTATGATCATTTCCACAATATTGATTCTACCCATCCATGAGCATGGGATGTGTTTCCATTTGTTTGTGTCATCTGTGGTTTCTTTCAGCAGTGTTTTGTAGTTTTCCTTATAGTGATCTTTCACCTCCTTGGTTAGGTATATTCTTAAGTTGTCTTTTTTTTTTTTTTTTTTTTTTTTTCAGTTATTGTAAAAGGAATTGAGTTCTTGATTTGATTCTCAGCTTGGTCCCTGTTGGTATATAGAAGAGCTACTGATTTGTGTACATTAATTTTGTATCTGGAAACTTTGCTGAATTTTTTTTCTCAGTTCTAGGAGGTTTCTGGAGGAGTTTATAGGGTGTTCTAAGTAAAAAAAATCATATAATCAGCAAACAATGAGTTTGACTTCCTCTTTACTGATTTGGAGATTTGGATGCCCTTTATTTCTTTCTCTCGTCTGATTGCTCTGGCTAGGACTTCCAATACTATGTTGAAGAGGAGTGGTGAGAGTGGGCATCCTTGTCTTGGTCCAGTTCTCAGAGGGGTGCTTTCAACATTTTCAGTATTATGTTGGCTGTAGGTTTGTCATAGATGGCTTTTATTATATTGAGGTCTGTCCCTTGTATGCTGATTTTACTGAGAGTTTTAATCATAAAGTGATGCTGGATTATGTCAAATGCTTTTTCTGCATCTATTGAGATGATCATGTAATTTTTGTTTTTAATTATCTTTATGTGGTATATCACATTTACTGACTTGCTTATGTTAAACCATCCCTGGTATGAAACCCACTGTATCATGGTGGATTATCTTTTTGATATGTTGTTGGATTCAGTTAGCTAGTATTTTGTTAAGGATTTCAGCATCTATGTTCATCAGGGATATTGGACTGTAGTTTTCTCTTTTGCTTATGTCCTTTCCTGGTTTTGGTATTAGGTTCATACCGGCTTCATAGAATGATTTAGGGAGGATTCCCTTTTTCTCTATCTTGTGAATAGTGTCAATAGGATTCGTACCAGTTCTTCTTTGAATGTCTGGTAGAATTCAACTGTGAATTGCCTGGATATTTTTTTTGGTGGTAATTTTTAATTATCGTTTTAATCTTGCTGCCTGTTATTGGTCTGCCCAGGGTATCTAGTTTTTCCTGATTTAAGCTAGGAGGGTTGTATCTTTCCAGGAATTTATCCATCACTTCCAGGTTTTCCAGTTTATGTGCGTAAAGATGTTCATAGTAGCCTTTTTGTATTTCTGAGATGTCAGCTGTAATATCTCCTGTTTCATCTCTTATTGAGCTTATTTTTATTTTCTCTGTTCTTTTCTTGGTTGATCTTGCTAATGATCTATCAGTTTTATTTATCTTTTCAAAGAATCAGCTTTTTGTTTCATTTATCTTTTGTATTTGTTTCTTTGTTTGTTTCAATTTCATTTAGTTCTGCCCTGATCCTGGTTATTTCCTTTCTTCTGCTGGTTTTGAGTTTGGTTTATTCTTGTTTCCCTGGTTCCTTGAGGTATGACATTAGATTGTGTGTTTGTGCTCTTTCAGAGTTTTTGATGTAGGTGTTTAGGACTATGAACTTTCCCCTTGGCACTGTCTTTGCTCTATCCCAGAGGTTTTGATAAGTTGTGTCATTATTGTCGTTCAGTTTGAAGAAGTTTTAAATTTCCATCTTGATTTTATTTTTGACCCAATGATCATTCAGGGTCAGGTTATTTAATTTCTATGTATTTGCATGATTTTGAAGGTTCCTTTTGGAGTTGATTTCCAGTTTTATTCCACTGTGGTCTGAGGGAGTGCTTAATATAATTTCAGTTTCCCCTGGAGGCATCACATTACCTGATTTCAAACTACACTATAATGCCATAATCACCAAAATAGCATGATACTGGTATATAAATAGTCATGTAGACCAATGGAACAGAATAGAGAACCCAGAAATAAACCCAAATACTTACAACCAACTGATCTTTGACAAAGCAAATAAAAACATAAAGAGAGGAAAGACACCCGTTTCAACAAATGTTGCTGGGATAATTGGCTAGCCACATGGAGGAGACTGAAACTGGATCCTTATTTCTCCCATAATACATATATATATATATATACACACACACATCATATATATATATACACATCATATATATACACACACACACCATATATATATATACACACATATGATAGAATACTAGTCATCTATAAAAAGGAATGAATTTATGGCATTTGCAGCAACCTTGACAAGATTGGAGACTATTATTCTAAGTGAAGTAACTCAGGAATGGAAAACCAAACATTGTATGTTCCCACTCATAAGTGGGAGCTAAACTATGAGCACACAAAGGCATAAGAATGACACAATGGACTTTGGGGACTCAGGGGGAAGGAGTGGGAAGGGAGTGAGGGATAAAAGACTACAAATAGGGTACAGTGTATAGTGCTCAGGTGATGGGTCCACCAAAATCTCACAAATCACCACTAAAGAACCTACTCATGTAACCAAAAACCACCTGTTCCCCAATAACCTATGGAAATAAAATTTAAAAAGAAACTACGCAAAGAAAAAGAAGAGTGGCATAAAATAAAGTCTTGAAAAAAAAATCTAGAATTCTGCACTTTGAAAAAAAAATCTAGAATTCTGCACCTTGTGAAATTATCCTTTAAAAGTGAAGGAGAAATAGTTTCTCGGAAAAACAAAAAATGAAGGAATGTATCACAGTACAAATGCTTTACAAGAAATATTCATAGAAGTTCTTCAGAGAGAAGAAAAATGATATAGGTCAGAAACTTGGATTCATGTAAAGAAAGAAAGAACTTTAGACAAGAAAAGAATGAAGATAAAATAAAACCTTTTTTCTTATTTTAATTGATCTAACAGATAATAGTTTACTCATAATGATAAGAGCAACAAAATGTATTGGGTGATTATAGCCTATGGATAAGTAAAATTAATGAAAGCAATGTAATAAAGGATGAGAGAGAGGAACTGAGAATATTCTGTTATAAAGTACCTGCCTTACCTGTTAAGTGCTATAGTGTTATTTGAAAGTGGACTTAGATTAGTTGTAAATATATATTGCAAACTCTAGGGTAACCACTAGTATTTTTTAAAGTTTAATTTGATAATCTAAGATGATAGGAGAGAAATTAAAATCATACAAAATGTTCAGTTAAAACAAGAGAAGGCAGAAAAAGAACGGAAGACAAAAAGGAAACAAAGAACAAGGGTGATGAATAAAGAACAACTACAAATATGGTAACTATTCATCCAACGATATCAAAATAACTTTAAATCTGAATGGTTAAAATACAATTCGAAGACAGCCTGTTGGAGTAGATAAAAAGCTGAAACCCGACTATTCGTTGTCTGCAAGAATCCCAGTTTAAAGACCCAGATAAATTAAAAGTGTCGAAATATGTGAGGCAAAAACTAAGTGAATGTCAAGGAGAAATACACAAATCCGTTTTTGTAGTTGGAGACTTCAACACTCCTCCATCATTAATTGATAGATGCTCCAGTAGTCAAAAAAATCGTAAGGATATAGTTGAACTGAACAGCGTTATCAGTCAACTGGATCTAACTGACATTTATAGAACAACAGCAGAATACACATTTGATATGGTTTGTTCCTGTGTCCACACCCAAATCTCATCTTGGCCTGTAATCCCCACGTATCAAGGGAGGGACAAGGTGGGTGGTGACTGGATCATGGGGGTGATTTCTCACATGCTGTTCTCATGATAATGAATGAGTCTTCATGAGATGCTATGGTTTTACAAGTGTTTGTAAGTTCCTCCTTCACTCTTCTCCCTCTCCTGCTGCCTTGTAAAGAAGGTGCCTGCTTCCCTTTCTACCGTGATTACAAGTTTCCTGAGGTCTCCCCAGCCATGCAGAACTGTGTGTCAATTAAATCTCTTTCCTTTATAAATTACCAAGCCTTGGGTAATATCTTCATAGGAGTGTGAAAATGGACTAATACAACAATCTTTTCAAGTTCACATGGAACATTCACCTTAACAGACCATTTTTGAGGCCATAAACACACACTAACAAATCTAAATGAATAAAAATCATATGAAGTATGCCCTCAGATCATGGTGAAATTAAGCTAGAAATCAATAACAGAAAGACAGCTGGAAATGTCTCAAAATTAAACAACATACTTTTAAATAACATGAGTTTAAGAAGTCTTAAGAGACATTTAAAAATTGTTTAAGTTAAAAGGAAATGAAAACACAGTCGATCTAAATCGAGGGATGCAATGCAAGAAGTGCTTCAAGGGAAATTTCTCACATTAAAAGCATATATTAGAACATTCAGGAGATCTAAAAGTCAATGCTCTAAGTTTCCACCTTAGGAAACTAGAAAAAAAAATAGCAAATTATATCCAAAGTAAGCAGAGGAAAATCAATAATAAATAGAGCAGAAATCAGTGAAGTTAAGAACATGAAATAAGTAGAGAAAACCAACGAAACAAAAAGCAGGTTATTTGACAGGATCAATAAATTAAGAAACTTCTAGCCAGGCTAACTGAGAAAAGAAAATGGAGAAGATAAAAATTATTAGTACTAGAAATAAAAGAAGGGTTATCACCACTGATCCCATGGCCATTGAAAGGATAATAAAGGAATATTGCAAACAACTCTATGCCTACAAATCTGAAAACTTAGATAAAATGACCAATTCCTGGAAAGACACAACCTACCAAAATTCACATGAGGAAAAATGTATAATCTGAGAAGGCCTATACCTGTTAAATAAAATGATCAGTAATTAATCACCTTCCAAAACAGAAAGCACCAAACTTTTGGTAGAATTCAAACAATTGAATTCAGTTGAACAAACAGTTGAACAGAGAATAGAAGCAGACAGAATACTTCCTAACTCATTCTACATGGTCAGCATTACCTCAATACCAAAACCAGAGAAAAATCTTAAAAAACAAACAAACAAACAACAACAACAAAAAAAACTACAGTCCAATCTCTCTCATGAACAAAGATGCAAAACTTCTCAACAAAGTATGAGCAAAATGAACCCAAATAATGTACAAAAAGAACAATATGTCATAACCAAATGTGATTTACTCTAGGTATGCAAGGCTGGTCCAACATTCAAAAAATCAGTTAATCCATCACATCAACAGACTAAAGACAAAAAAATTACATGATAATGTCAATAGATACAGAAAAAGCATTTGACAAAATCTAACACCAATTTATGACAAAAACTCTCATGCAAACCAGGAATAGAGAGGGACTTTCTGAACTTGCAAAAGGACATCAACAAAATACCTATTGCCAACACCATGCCTAATGGTAAGAAACGTAGTGAATTCCTCGTGATTCGAAACTTGGCAAGATACCCCCTCTCACTACTCCTATTGAACATTGTACTGGAAGTTCTAGCTCATGCGATAAGACAAAAAAAGGGAAATAAAGATAAAGAGACTTGCAGTCTTGAAAGAAGTAAATAAAACTCTTTTTTTCAATAATCAACAACAAAAAGCACTCTGCTAGAACTAATAAGCAATTATAACAAGTTTGTAGGATACAACGTTAATGTGCAAAAGTCCACTGCTTTCCTATCTACGATTATAACAATAAAAAAGTGTACTTTAAAATTTAAAACATGATACCATTTACACTATCAACTCCCCAAAATGAAATTGTTATAACAAAATATGTACAATATCTATGTAAGACAAACTACAAAACTCTGAAGAAGGAAATCAAAGAAGATCTAAATAAATGAAGAAACATTCCATAATTATGGTTAGGAAGACTCAATATTGTTAAGACATCAGTTCTTCCCAACTTGAGCTTTAGATTCAATGCAATCCAAATCAAAATTCTAGCAGGCTGTTTGATGGATGTCAACAAGCTGGTTTGAAGGTTTATATGGCAATGTAGACGACAAAGAATAGCCAACACGATATGGGAGAAGAAGGACAAAGTCAGAGGATTGATACTACCCAACTTCAAGGTTTAATATAAAGCTGCAGTAATCAGTACAGTGTGGTGTTGGTGCAAGAATAGACAAGTCAATGAATGAACAGATTAGAAAGCCCAGAAGTAGACCCACACAAAGTCAACTGATCTTTGATGAAGGAGCAAAGGCAATTCAGCGGTGGTAAGATAGTCTTTTCAACAAGTGGTGCTGGATCAACTGCATATCCACATGTGAAATAAAACAAAACAAAATGAATCTAGACATAGACCTCATATGTTTCATGAAAAAATAAACTGGATCTTAGACCTAAATATCAAATGCACAACTATAAAATTTCTAGAAGATACTATAGTGGCCTGATGGCCATCGTTAATCTTATAGACATAAAATGTATCCTATAGTGTATTACATTAGGATCTTGTAAGACAAAAGAGAACCAAAATATCAGAGGACTCAGAATTCCTCTCCCATGTCCCCAACCACAGACAACAAAAATTATTTATTAAAGACTGTGCTTTGCTGCACTGACAGAAGGGGGCGCACTTTAACCTGGAACCTTGTAAAATACAGCAGCCCCATCTCCCTTATCTGGGTTTTGCTTTCCGTGGTTTCATTCACCCAGGTTTAACAATGGTCTGAAAATATTAACTGGAACATTCCAGAAATAAACAATTCATAAATTTTAAGTTGCACATTGCTCAGAGTAGCATGATAAAAATCTCTTGCCATCCTGCTTTGTCCTGCCCTGGGCCCCTTTGTCCCGGGTATCCATGCTGTAGACGCTAGCTGGCCATTGGTCAGTTAGTAACCATCTAGGTTACCAGATTAATTGTTGCAGTATCTTGGAGTTTTTATTCAAGTAACCCTTATTTTACTTAATAATGGTCCCAAAGTACAAGAGTAGTGATGATGGCAATTCAGATATGTCAAAGAGAAGCCATAAAGTGCTTTCTTTAAGTGAAAAGGTGAAAGTTCTCAAGGGGACAAAAAAGTCACATGCTGAAGTTTCTAGATCTACGTTAAGAACAAATCTTCTATTTGTGAAATTATTTGTCATGAAGGAAAAAGAAATTCATACTAGTTTTGCTGTCACACGTCAAACTGCAAACGTTATAGCCATAACACGTGATCAGTGCTTAGTTACCATGGAAAAGGCATTAAATCTGTGGGTGGCAGACATGAACAGAATCGTGTTTTGATTGACAGCAACCCTGTTCGATACTATCTATGGCTTTGGGGGTTTTGGAATGTGTCCCCTACAGACTACCGGGGGGATTGCTGTAGGCCAAATTTCTATGACATAAATAGGCAAAACCAAACCAAAGCTATACAAAACTATTATATGAAAGAAACAGAAAACAAGACTAACTCAGCTGATGAGCTCCTCCTTCCACCACCCCCACAAAAGCCAAAATGAAGAAGAAGTAAACCATGGCACAACACTCAAAATTGAGAAAATTGAATGGGAACACTTTATTAGATTTTTAAAACAATGAATAATTTGGGTGGGCACAGTAGCTTACACCTGTAATCCCAGAACTTTCAGAGGCTGACACAGGCAGATCACTTGAGTCCAGGAGTTTGAGACCAGCCTGGGCAATGCGGGCAAAGCCTGTCTCTACTACAAATACAAAAATTGGCTGGGTGTGGTGGTAGGCATCTGTAGTCCCAGCTACTCAGGAGGCTGAGGCAGGAGGATCGCTTGAGCCTGGGAAGCGGAGGTTGCAATGAGCTGTGATGGGGTCACTGCACTCCAGCCTGGGCAATAGAGCCAGACCGTGTCTGAAAAAACAACAATAAAAAAAATTCCTCAATAACTTAAGCGAAAAGATCAAGTCACTTGCAAAGACAAGAGAAATAATCTGATATCAAACTTTCCCAAAACAACATGCAGAGGAAGATATTAATGAGACAACTTTTTAAAAATTAGGAAACTACAATTAAGCTTCCTCCATGTAACCAAGGATTGTATTTGCATCAAAGCTATTCTTTACTCATCAAGGCTACAATAAAACAGTTCTAAACACTTGAGAACTTAGGGAATTTTGTACCCACAGATCCTCCTTGAAGAATCTACTGAAGAGGAATCATTTCAACACAAGATGACTCAGGAAACTCTTGCAAAGGGATTTAAAGAATGAACAAATGAGCTAAATACATTGTGCATAACTGGAACAAGGTTTCTCACTGTTGGAGAGGGGACTTAAAATATGGAAAGAAGGAAGGCTAAAATGAACCTTGTGGTGTTGGATTGGAATCAGAGTATGAACTCCTAGCTCTATCTACTGAGTGGTCCCAGGAGTAATAGCATCCCAGCAGCCATGAGAACACATAGCACCCAGGTCTTGGTTTCGTAACACCATTCTCCACCATAATGAGACAGGACTCTGGGAAATGGCTCATTCCAGGACTATGCCTGGGAATGTATGAGATGAGCCTTGAACACCTTGTGCCAGAATGTAAGAAAGTGCTCAAAGAATGATGGGAGCATGTCAAAATGACTTGAGAACCAGCTTAAAGTTTCTTCTACTGGCCAAATCGGGGATAATTTGAGCATTTAAATCACTGATAGTAATGGGCTATAATATATTGAGTAAAATAAAAAACCAGAAGTTCATACTATGACAAAGGAAGGAAGGAAGGAAGGAAGAAAAAACTTTTTCTCACAGTAGAATCTCAGTTAATGAAGACAGAAAAATAATAGAATTTAAAAATCTATTTGGTAATTATATTAATACATGATTCAGGCAAGAATCATCAGTAGATACAAAATGAGTGGAGTAATGTTTGATAAGTTATGGAATATTTACATAGTCTTATAGTATCTTTTCACAAATATATATCAATCGCAAAGGGAAAACTAGTAATCCTCCCATGGAGAAATCTGACAGATGTCACCTCAATTCATAATAAAAGTTAACATAATTGTTATAATGTATTTCCAAATATAAAACTGTGAGGAAAAACAGAGCATTACTAATAGGGTATTCCTGCCTTAAATTGCATAGATTGAATCTAACACTAAGGAAACATTGTAAAATCCTGAGTTGCATTCTATTCAATATCTGGGTTGTACTCTTCAAAATGCTAAGATTGCTAGGAGCAGTGGTTCACACTTAATCCCAGTGCTTTGGGAGGCTGGGGTAGGAGAATTGCTTTAGACTTCGAGTTTGAGATCAGCCTGGGCAACATAGCAAGACCTCATATCTACGTAATATTTTAAAAATTAGCCAGGTATGGTGGTGCCACATGCCTGTAATTCTAGCTACTTGGGAGGCTGAGGTCAGAGGATCACTTGCGCCCAGGAGTTCGAGGTTGCGGCGAGCTATGATCGTGCCACTGAGCTCTAGCCTGGGTGACAGAGCAAGACAACAAAGAAACAAAGATCATGAAATGTAAATAAAGGTGGAGGAACCGATTCTGATTAACGGAGATGAAAGAGACATATCACAAGTGAATGCAACTTGTGATATGGAATTTTCTTTTGTTAATTTGAAGGAGGACCTTAACTGATAGTATTGTCCCAATGTTAATTTTCTGAATTTGGTTGTTGGACTGTCCTTGTTTTCAAAGAAATGCACAATGAAGTAAATAGTTTACTGTGGGGTAAAAGTGTATCATTTCTGCACCTTATTCTCAAATGGTTCAGAAAAAGGTAGTTTATATATTGAAAGGGGCGTAATTAAGCAAATGTAGTGAAATGTTAACATTTGAGGAATCTGGGTGAAGAATCTACATAAATTATTTTTTTATTCATGTGACTCTTTTTTAAGCCTGAAATTGTTACAGGTAGTTATGCATGAACAGCACAGGAGAGGGCTCTCCCCCAGCCCACTAAAAATGATGGTGTTTCAGCAATTATCGCATTGCCTCTCTAAAAACGATAATTTGGCAGCCAGGGAGAGAAAAAGCTCCTGATGGTCCACACCTGTTAACATTAAAAGTGCTAATTGAATGCAGACCCCAGGGAGAAGCAGCTTCTTGGGCGTGTGTGTTAAGAAAGAAAATGGCAAAGTATGACATTCTGGGGACACACACCACCAGAAAAAGGAAAAGAGCCTCAGACGGGCATGTGTGTAACTCCCTAAACACACTGCGCGTGCTCAATTCCAAAGCGTAAGGAAAGCACTGCGCATGTGGAAAGAATCACGGGGAAAGAGGTGAGCCTATAAAGTTCCAGGATCAAGGTTAAAGGGCTCTTTTTTGCTTCTTTTCTGTCTTCGACGTGGAGGCACCCACTTGTCTCTCTCAAGGGTTCTTTCCTGTTCTAAAGCCTTTTTAATAAACTTCCACTCCTGCTCTGAAACTTGCTTGGGTGTCTTTTTCTGCTTTTTGCCCCTCAGACAAATTTCTTCTGAGGAGAAGGTAAGGACTGAAAAGTTGCTTGTGGACGCCTACGAATTTGCCTCCAGTAAGTCAGCTTTCTGCTACCACTAACAGAATTATGTTAAAATTAGAAGTTTTTAATGTCATTATTTGCAGGTTCTATGTGTAGAAAATCTAAAATACTTTGTAGATAAACTATTAAAATTGATAGCTGAATTTACTAAAGGCACCTATCACAGATAGGGTCGATTTTTAGAAATCAATTATATCAGCTACAAACAGAAGATTTTTAAAAAATCAAGTTATTGTACATATATCATATGCCTAGAGATAAAGTCAACAAATAGATCTATAAAATCTCTACACTGAAAACTACAAAACATCACAGAGGTAAAGAATATCTACATAAGTAGTAGAAAATACCATATTAAAGATATCATTAGTCTCTAGATTGAGCTAAAGATGTGAAACAATTGCAATAAAATTTATGATAACTTTTTTTTTCTGGATCATGTAAGTTGATTCTAAAGTGTATATGGACTTTGGGAGGCTGAGGCAGGCAGATCACCTGAGGTCAGGAGTTTGAGACCAGCCTGGCCAGCATGGCAAAACCCCATCTCCAGTAGAAATACAAAAATTAGTTGGGTGTGGTGGCAGGCACCTGTAATCTCAGCTACTTGGGAGGCTGATGCAGGAGAATCGCTTGAACCTGAGGGGCAGAGATTGCAGTGAGCTGAGATCGTGCCACTGTACTCCAGCCTGGGTGACAGAGTGAGACTCTGTCTCAAAAAAAAAAGTGTATATGGAAATGCAAAAGGCCAGGAATATCCAATGAAATCTTGAAGACCACAGTTGGGGCACTTACACTAACAGAACTAAAGCTCTGTTGCGAAATGATAATTAATTCAGTGTAAGCAAACAGAAATAGACCAAAGGAAGAAAATAGACAATCCATAAACAGAGTCAAACATGTATGCTCATCTGATTTTTGACCAAAAAATGACACTGCAAATGCAAGAGGGAAAGGATAGTCTTTTGAAAATAATACTGGGTCAATTTGTATAATATATGCAGAAAAAAGTTACTCTTGATCCCTATCTCAACCTAATGCAACTATCAAGTCTAAATATACTGCAGATATAAATGTAAGGCAAGGTAACTTTCCTTCAGAGCTCAGTTTTAAATCCAAAATCTCTGACCTCATGGAGTGTTCTTTTTAATATATAATAGTGTTTCCTATAGCCTTGAAGGATACCTTATATGGAAAAAGAGGACAAAGAAAAGTCAGCAAAGGAAATATAAAAGAAGCACACATAAAGAATAATTAAAAAGAGAATAGGATAGTGTAATTTAAAACCTAAAAGAATGATTTCCCTCAGCTGAGCAGATGGCCACTTGAAACAATATTTTTCCTTTCTGGTTACAATGAATTCTTTACCATGAATAATCCATTATTCACATTTCCTCTAGATTTTGTTACTGAATATCTCCACCCCCCACCACCCTCTGATAGCTTCAAATGGTGCTTGTGCATCAAAAGAGAAGAGTTTACCTGAGCTATTTTTGAACTGTTTTTACTGTATAAACTATCCACAAAGTTGGAAAACATAGGATAAATTGTTCAGACAATATATTAGTCACATTTTACATTAAAATATATGTTCCACAAAGTTTCAGGTGAAATACTAAAAATTTATAGCATTAGGTCTAATTGCTAACCTGGAATGGGGGGCGAGTATAATTGGGAAAATAGTATTTATTGAACTATTTTTAGATTAACAATTGAACCATTTTCTTTAATTTAGAGGTATTTCACCTGAAAATTCTTCATCAGGATGATGAAGAATAGTATATTGAGCAATATTATTTGACAGAGAAACCAATAACTCTTTAAAATTAAATTTGTTTCATGTTTCTCAACTTTATGGACACTATGGACACCTTGTACAATAAAACAGTTTCTAACACTTAGTAGCACTTTTCTATCTTACCTAAGCAGAAACATAAGATGACAAGGTTACATTGGTGCATGTTTAGCACCTCTCTTATGTGATGGTTCTCTTTGCTCTGTCTTGCTGATTTACCAAGGAGGACAAAACAATGGAGGTCACAAAAATTGTTAAGCCCAGTTCTGATATGCCAGTGGGGCAGGGAAGTGCTGTGTAAAGAAGGGTAGGTGCCTGGCAAAGGCTCCACCCTTGGGCCTGTGCCTATGGACCAGACTGAGAACAGATGTTCCTGTTTTCATGGCTGGATGTTGCATTTTCTAAGACCACTCTGGCCCACCATGTCCCCCTCCATCCTGTGCCCATATAAACCTGAGACCTTGGCAGGCATGTACACAAGCATCTGAATATTGAGAGGAGCAGAGGAACAGAGCAGCACGGAGCAGTGAAGAGTGGCAGAGAGCAGCAGGGCGGCACAGCAGAGAAGGAGGGAAGAGGTGTCTGAACATTAAGAGGAGTTCAGCAGTGGATGGCTGAACTCCAGGGGTAGATTATCTCTCCCAACTCTCCACCTTCCCGCTCCCCATCCATCTCACTGAGAGTCATCTCCATCACTCAATAAAACTTTGCGCTCAACCTTTGAGCCCACATGTGATTTGATTCTTCCTGGACACTGAGCAAGAGCTTAGGATACAGAAAGCTGTCATACTGGCCCTCTGCCCTTGCAATAAGGCAGAAGGTCCATTGAGCTGATTAACACTCAAGCCATCTGCAGATGGCAAAGCTGAAAGAGCTATGTAACACTGGGGTTGCAGGCACTCACCACTAGACACTATTGTGGGGCTGAAAGCCCAAAGCACAAGCCCTGGCCTCTGCACTTGCCTGTCTGCATGCTCCCCCAGGGGTCTGAGCTGTGGGGCAACTGGACAGGCAAGCCATACTCCTGTTGCATGTCCTGCAAGGGGAATCAGGGAACTCTCCCATTTCAGTTCTATAGCATAGCTTTGGCAGTTATTCCTGGAAATCCCGTTTCTGTTGTTTCAGCCCACTCATCAATTCTGTGATCCATTTAGTACTCTTCTTCCTATTTAAATTAGTGAGAGTAGATTCTGTTCTCTGTAATTGAACTGCCAGCATAGTCATCCTTTTAGAACAAAAGCACAGGCCAGGCAAGGAGGCTGACACCTGTAACCTCAGCATTTCAGGAGGCTGAGGCATGTGGATTGCTTGAGCCCAGGAGTTCAAGATGAGCCTGAGAAACATGGCAAGACCTTGTGTCTACAAAAAATAGAAAAATTAGCTGAGTGTGGTGGCATGCACCTGTAATCCAGCTACTCAGGGGGCTGAGGAGGGAGAATCACCTGTCCATTATTTTAAGCCCACTGTTGAGGCCTACTGCTCAGAAAAAAAAATATTCTTTTCAAAACGTTATTACTCATTGACAGTGCACCTGGTCACCCAAGAGCTCTGATGGAGATGTACAAGAAGATTGATGTTGTTTTCATGTCTGCTAACAGGACATCCATTCTGCAGCCCATGGATCAAGGAGTGATTTGGACTTTCAAGTCTTATTGTTTAAGAAATATATTTCATAAGGCTATAGCTGCTGTAGATTCCTCTGATGGATCTGGGCAAAGTCAATTGAAAACCTTCTGAAAAAGATTCACTACCATTTTTTTTTTTTTAATTTTACTTTAAGTTCCAGGATACACGTGTATAACATGCAGGTTTGTTACATAGGTATACATGACCTTTGGTGGCTTCCTGCACCTATCAACCCATCATCTAGGTTTTAAGCCCCGTATGCATTAGCTGTTTGTCCTAAAGCTCTCCCTCCCCTTGTCTCTTCCCCCTGACAGGCCCCAGTGTGTGTTGTTCCCCTTCTTGTGTCCATGTGTTCTCATTGTTTAACTCCTACTTATGAGTGAGAACATGCAGTGTTTGGTTTTCTGTTCCTGTGTTAGTTTGCTGAGAATGATGACTTCCAGTTTTGTCCCTATTCCTGCAAAGGACATGATTTCATTCCTTTTTATGCCTGCATAGTATTCCATGGTATATATGTGCCACATTTTCTTTATCCAGTCTATCATTGAACATGTGCATGTGTCTTTATAGTAGAATGATTTCTATTCCTTTGGGTATATACCCAGTAATGGGATTGCTGGGTCAAATGGTATTTCTGGTTCAAGATTCTTGAGGAATTGTCACACTGTCTTCCACAATAGTTGAACTAGTTTACATTCCCACCAACAGTGTAAAAGCATTCCTATTTCTCCACTGCCTCTCCAGCCTCTATTGTTTCTTGGCTTTTTGATAATTGCTATTCTCACTGCATGAGATGGTATCTCATTATGATTTTGATTTGCATTTCTCTAATAATCAGTGATGTTAAGCTTTTTTTCATGTATGTTTCTTGGCCACATAAATGTCTTCTTTTGATAAGTGTCTGTTCATATCCTCTGTCCACTTTATGGTGGGGTTGTTTGTTTGTTTCCTGTAAATTTGTTTTCTTGTAGAGTCTGGATATTAGACCTTTTTCTGATGGGTAGATTGCAAAAATTTTCTCCCATTATGTAGCTTGCCTTTTCACTCTGATGACAGGTTCTTTTGCAGTGCAGAAGCTCCTTAGTTAGCTTTTGTTGCAATTGTTTTTTGGCATTTTTGTCATGAAGTCTTTGCCCATACCTATGTCCTGAAAGGTATTGCCTAGGTTTTCTTCTAGGGTTTTTATGGTTTGAGGTTTTACATTTCAGTCTTTAATCCATCTTGAGTTACTTTTCATATAAGGTGTAAGGAAGCAGTCCAGTTTCAGTTTTCTACATATGGCTAGCCAGTTTTCCCAACAATATTTATTAAGTAGGGAATCCTTTCCCCGTTGTTTGTTTTTGTCAGGTTTGTCGAAGATCAGTTGGTAGGAGATGTGTGGTGTTATTTCTGAGGTCTGTGTTCTGTTCCATTCATCTGTATGTCTGTTTTGGTACCAGTACCATGCTGTTTTGGTTACTGTAGCCTTGTAGTATAGTTTGGAGTCAAGTAGCATGATATTTCCCCAGCTTTGTTCTTTTTGCTTATGATTGTCTTTGCTATAAGGGCTCTGTTTTAGTTCCATATGAAATTTAAAGTAGTTTTTTTTCTAATTCTGTGAAGAATGTCAATGGTAGTTTGATGGGAATAGCATTGAATCTATAAATTACTTTGGGCAGTATGGCCATTTTCATGATATTGATTCTTCCTATTCATGAGGATGGAATATTTTTCCATTTGTTTGTGTCCTCTCTTATTTCCTTGAGCAGTGGTTTGTATTTCTCCTTGAAGAGATCCTTCACATCCCTTGTTAACTGTAATCCTAGGTATTTTATTCTCTTTGTAGCAATTGCGAGTGGGAGTTCACTCATGATTTGGCTCTCTGCTCGTCTGTTGTTGGTGTATAGAAGTGCTTGTGATTTTTTCACATTGATTTTGTATCCTGAAACTTTGCTGTAGTTGCTTATCAGCTTAAGGAGTTTTGGGGCTCAGATAATGGGGTTTTCTAAATGTAGAATCATGTCATCTGCAAACGGAGACAATTTGACTTCCTCTCTTCCTGTTTGAAAACCTTTATTTCTTTCTCTTGCCTGATTGCCCTGGCCAGAACTTCCAATACTATGTTGAAGAGCAGTGGTGAGAGAGGGCATCCTTGTTTTGTGCCGGTTTTCAAAGGGAATGCTTCCAGCTTTTGCCCATTCAATATGATATTGGCCATGGGTTTTTCATAAATTGCTCTTATTGTTTTGAGATATGTTCCATCAATATTTAGTTTATTGAGAGTTTTTAACAGGAAGGGATGTTGAATTTTATCAAAGGCCTTTTCAGCATCTATTGAGAAAATCATGTGATTTTTGTCATTGGTTCTGTTTCTGTGATGGATCACATTTATTGATTTGCACATATTGAACCAGCCTTGCATCCCAGAGATGAAGCCAACATGATCATGGTTGATAAGCTTTTTGATGTGCTGCTGGATTTGGTTTGCCAGTGTTTTACTGAGGATTTTAGCACGGATGTTCATATTGGCCTGAAGTTTTCTTTTTTTGTTGTGTCTGTTCCAGGTTTTGGTATCAGGATTATGCTTACCTCATAAAATGAGCTAGGGAGGAGTCTCTCCTTTTCAATTGTTTGGAATAGTTTCAGAAGAATAGTACCAGCTCCTCTTTGTACCTCCAGTAGAATTCAGCTGTGAATCCATCTGGTCCTGGGCTTTTTTTTTTTGGTTGGTAGGCTATTAATTACTGCCTCAATTTCAGAATTTGTTATCGGTCTGCTCAGGGATTTGGCTTCTTCCTGGTTTAGTCTTGGGAGGGTGTATGTCCAGGAACTTATCCATTTCTTCTAAATTTTCTAGTTTATTTGTGTCGAGGTGTTTATATTATTCTCTGATGGTGGTTTGTATTTCTGTGGAGTCAGTGGTGATATCCCCTTTATAATATTTTACTGCCTCTATTTAATTCTTTTTTCTTCTTTATTAGTCTAGCTAGTGGTCTATTTTGTTAATTTTTTTCAAAAAACCAGGTCTTGGATTCATTGAGTTTTTGAAGGGTTTTTGTGTCTCTGTCTCCTTCAGTTCTGATCTTAGTTATTTCTTGCCTTTTGCTGGTTTTTGGATTTATTTGCTCTTGCTTCTCTAGTTCTTTTAATTGTGATGTTAGGAAGTCTATTTGAGATCTTTCTAGCTTTCTGATATGGGCATTTAGTGCTGTAAATTTCCCTCTTAACACTGTTTTGACTGGATTCACCACCATTCTTAATGGCATTAAGGACATTTGCAATTCATGAGAGGAGGTCAAAATATCAACATTAACAGGAGTTTGGAAGAAGTTTATTTCAACCCTCATGGGTGACTTTGAGGGATTCAAGACTTCACTGAAGGAAGTAACTGCAGATTTGGTGAAAATAGCAAGAGAGCTAGAATTAGAAGTAGAGCCTCAAGTGAAGATGCGACTGAATTGTTGCAAACTCATGGTAACTCTTGAAAGGATGAGGAATTGCTTTTTATGAATGAGCAAAGAAAGTGATTTCTTGGGATGCAGTCTACTCTTGGTGAAGATGTTGTGAACATTATTCAAATAACTATAAACAATTTAGAAATATTACACAAATGTAGTTGATAAGGCAGAGGCAGGGATTGAGAGGACTAATTTTGAAAGAAGTTCTACTGTGGGAAAAATACTATCAAACAGTATCATATGCTACTGAGAAATCTTTAATGAAAGGAAGAGTTCATCAATGGAGTAATTTATTTGCTGTCTTGTTTTAAGAAATCATGGCCAAGTGTGGTGGTTCACACCTATAATCCCAAAACTTTGGGAGGCCAAGGTGGGAGTATTGTTTGAGCCCAGGAGCTTGAGACCAGCTGGGACAACCAGCTGGGACCCTGTCTCTACAAAAGCATTAAAAAATAAGGCTGGGCACGGTGGCTTATGCCTATAATCCCAGCACTTTGGGAGGCTGAGGTGGGCAGATCACCTGAGGTCAGGAGTTCGAGACCAGCCTGACCAATATGGAGAAACGTCATCTCTCCTAAAAATACAAAATTAATTGGGCATGGTGGTGCATGCCTGTAATCCCAGCTACTCGGGAGGCTGAGGCAGGAGAATCACTTGAACCTGGGAGGCAGAGGTTGCAGTGAGTCAAGATCATGCCATTGCACTCCAGCCTGGGCAACAAGAGTGCAACTCTATCTCAAAAAAACAAATTAATTTTAAAAAATAAATAATTAGCTGGGCATGGTGGCACATACCTGTAGTCTAAGCTACTTGGGAGGCTGAGACAAGAGGATTGCTTGAGCCTGGGAGGTCAAGGTTACAGGGAGCTACGATCACGCACCACTGCCCTCCAGCCTGGATAACAGGATAAGACTCTATATCAGAAAATAAAGGAAGAAAGAAAGAAAAATAAAGTTGCCACAGCCACCGCAACCTTCGGCAATCACCACTCTGATCAGGCAGTAGCCATCAACATTGAGGGAAGATCATCCACCAGCAAAAACAGTTATGGCTGACTGAAGGCTCAGATGATTGTCAATATTTTTTAGCAATAAAGTATTTTAAATTAAGGTACACACATTATCTGTGTTCATAGACATAATGCTACTTCCACTTAATAGACTGCAGTATAGGAAAAACATAACTTTTAAATGCATTGGGAAACCAAAAAGTTTGTGTGACTTGCTTTATTTTGCAGCAGTTGAGAACTGAACCTTCAATATATATGAGGTATGTCTTTATTTTCCAAACTTCTTTGCAGCTAGATGTGGGCATTGGACCAATTCTTGGCCAAAGGAATGTGAGCAAAAGTGTTGAGTGCTACTCTGGGCCATGCTCTTATTTCCCTCTAACTCCCTTTCTGCTGACTGGAAGGGAAATATGGTGGTGAGTCATTGTGGATTATGCACATAATGATTGTGAACATGGAGGATAATGGAATAACAAGAAAGAAGGAGACTTCACCCTTGACAATGTCATAGTACTGCAATACCAACTATGCAGAAAAGAATTGGACTTCTGTCTTATTTTGGCTACTTTATTTTTGGGTCTCTGGCTTTGGCTGCCTACTTGATCTACATATTCATCTCCTTGGTAGGCAAGTCCTATGGATACCATCTCTGAAATATATTTTGCATTTGACTGCTGTGCCCCTACCACTTTGTCCAATCCACCATCATCTTTCCCTGGATGCTGAAATTACCACTAACTGGTCTTGTCACTTTTATTCTTGACCTATAGAATTTACTTTCTAGTTGAAATATATTTTTTAAAAAAGATTATATTACCTCCTGCTTAATATCCTCTAGTGACATTGTCAATGCCTTCCACCTAAAGACCACCAGCAATATACCTGCAGTAAAAAAAAAAAAAAAAGTTAGGTTTATTGCTTGTGGCTGCATACCATGGGGAGTCATGGGGTGTTCCAGTAAGAGTATGTTAGAAGGGACTTTGCTATGGATAGGACTTGGACTTGTGTTCTGTGATTTGGTGTAGTGTTTAAGAAGGCAGTGTTAATTCTGCGATTAGGTAGCTTAATACATCTCATCTAGAAGAATGGAAGACTAGAATGAGGCTAAGCCTGAAACTGATTAAAAGGAAAAATCAGTAGTCGTTCATGTTAGCCATGATAGAAGAATTGATGTTTGGTCACTTTTGGTTTGGACAATGTTCATGTTTTGTCTGTGTTCACTGATGATTACAGAGTTGTCTCATTTTTGTCTAGATTCGTCACAGTCACAGGCTGGCCTTGTCTGATGTTGATGTTCGAGAAATTGTTCATGTTCAACAGGAGAACACCACAGCCTACCTGTAGGGACCCAGCCAGCACCTGGCTGTCTTTCTCACTTCCCAGTACACTTTGAGTAAAATTCCACTTCTTTAGTGTGATCTTCAAGGTTTTACATAATTTGGTTCCTACCTAACTTCCAATCTAAATTTCACCACACAGTCACTGCACACCCATGACACAGGCCCTTTTTGGTTTCTTAAATGCAGTAAGCTTGTTCTCCCACTGGGATCTGTACAAATGTGGTTATCTCTCCCAGGAACATGTTTTTCCCAAGGGTCACTTTTTAAGAAAAATTTTTTACTTTAAGTTCCGGGATACATATGCAGAATGGCAGGTTTGTTACATAGGTATACATGTGCCATGGTGGTTTGCTGCACCTATCAACCTGTCATCTAGGTTTTCAGCCCGCATGCATTAGGTATTTGTCCTAATGCTGTCCCTCCCCTTGCCCTCCACACTAAGACAGGCCCCAGTGTGTGATGTTCCCCTCCCTGTGGCCATGTGTTCTTATTGTTCAACTCCACTTATGAGTGAGAACATGCAGTGTTTGGTTTTCTGTTCCTGTGTTAGTTTGCTGAGAACGATGGCTTCCAGCTTCATCTATGTCCCTGCAAAGGACATGAACTCATTCTTTTTTATTATTATTATTATACTTTAAGTTCTAGGGTACATGTATACAACGTGCAGGTTTGTTATATATGTGTACATGTGCCATGTTGGTGTGCTGAACCCATTAACTTGTCATTTACATTATGGCTGCATAATGTTCCATGGTGTATATATATGATATTTTCTTTATCCAGTGTATCACTGATGGGCATTTGAGTTGGTTCCAAGTCTTTGCTATTGTAAATAGTGCTGCGGTAAACATACGTGTGCATGTGTCTTTATAGTAGAATGATTTCTATTCCTTTGGGTATATATCTAGTAGTGGGATTGCTGGGTCAAATAGTATTTCTGGTTCTAGATCCTTGCAAGGCTGTGGAGAAACAGGAATACTTTTACACTGTTGGTGGGAGTGTAAATTAGTTCCACCATCATGGAAGACAGTGTAGTGATTCCTCAAGGGTCACTTTTTAACTATTACTTTCTCAGATAGCCCTTCCCAGACCGTCCCCTTTTCCACTCTCCCACAGTACTCTTTATATAATGTATTTTCTTTATTAAAATATATTATGTACATGTGGATTTCCTGCCTTCCCTTCTAGGCTACAAGAGTGATGAGAGCAGCAATCTTGTTTGTGCTGTTCCCCAAGATATATCCTCAGAACTTTTCATATGATGGGTTCTCCGTAGATGTTTGTGGAGTCAAGGAGCACTCAGCCTCTAGGAATGGGTGGAAATCCAGGAAATCCACAATTACAACATGGCACGCAGATGTGTGTTGGACTTAGAGGAAAGATACACCCAGTTATTGGAGGCTTATTGCTAAAACACAAAGGCTTATGAGGAATCTATTGCCTCTTTCTAAACCAGATAATTGATTTCTCCAAAAAATCAAGAGATTGAGATTGTTCAAGAGGCACTCTTGGCTCAAGTAATTTGCTTTCTGCAGTAATGTCTACCACTTATACTTCTGAAATGAGAAGACCTAACTGGGTTGGTTTGCTGTCACCCAGTACAAAGCCTCCTTATTGGCCAGAAACTGTTGGCCTTCCTTGTTTCTAATACACCCACCAAGGTCACAATTCAATGTCTATGGGGACTGGCAGGTAACTTAAATGAGTGAAGCAAACTGGGTTTGTTGTTATTATGGCAACTTTAGAAGAACTTGTCCTATGTAGACCTACATCTATGACTATTCCTCATATCTGTAAATATATACATCCTCTCCCATGTTTCCTGAAACATATATCTTGTGAGTCTCTCCTATTCTCCCACTTTTGATGGAACACAAGGCCAAGCAGTATTTCATTTTTATTTTTACCTCAAGAAAAACAACTGTGTAAGCACAATGGTAAATAGCAATTGAGATTTGGCCTCAGCATCGGAGACTGTGGCAACTGGAGTGCATGCTCAAGCTCAAGGACAGTGCCGAAGCTACCTCCAGCTAAACCTGCCTTGTGGAAATACAGTGTCTACATTTATTTAGAGAGAGACTAGAAATCTAGAAGTTCAGGTAAAATCTCTTGATTGTTAATTGCTGGCAATTTGTTTAAACATTAAACACTGTGAAAATAAAATATGCTTGTTAAACAAATATGTCATCCTCCAGATTTGACCTTTGGACTGCTAGTGGTTGGCCCCTGTCAAATATCATTGTTTCTAAATGAGTCAGTGCCAACAAGATGTGGAAAAGGAGCAGGGCTGATGTCACTACACCCAGTGTGATCCTTGGCAGCTTTGCAGAAGGAGCCATTGCGACTGCTAGACAGACCAGTAGTTCATGAGCATGGGCTGCTGCAGGAGGGTTATCTAACTGGAGGGGGAATTGGGAGGTGGGGAGAGTCACCAAGTAAGTCTTCTGAGAACTACTTAACCTAGAGGGCAAGAAGGGGTATTCCTATTGGAGGAAGGACTACAGCACACACAGATGTGAGAACTTGTGGCACTTCTAGGAAACTTCAAACAGCACCATCTTCTAAGAGTGTAGGGTGATTGTGCGTGTGGTGCAGGGAGGTGGTGTAAGAAGGGGCAGAGGAGGCAGGAAATGAAGCTGCCTAGGGCAATGACAGCCCTGCATGATATTCTTAAGACTTTAAATAGTGTCCAACAGTATTTGAAGGATGTACTAAGAGATATTATTCTGGGCCTTTATGTCTTAGTCTTACAGTTGAGGTAAATCCCACTGGCAGATACCTAGAGCATTAACTAGCAGTAGGTTTGAGGCTATTAACATTTTCAAATATATATATTTAATAGCAATATAATTTAATATATAATAATATAGAATATAATAATAATATAATTTAAATATATATATATATACATTTTTTTCTTTCTGTAGTTTTTTGGGAAACAGGTGGTGTTTGGTTACATAAGTAACTTCTTTAGTGGTGATTTGTGAAATTTTGGTGCACCCATCACCTGAGCAGTATACACTGTACCCTATTTGTAGTCTTTCATTCCTCATCCCCTTCCCACCCTTTCCCCTTGAGTCCATTCTGTCATTCTTATGCCTTTGCATCCTATAGCTAAGCTCCCACTTATGAATGAGAACATACAACATTTGGTTTTCCATTCCTGAGTTACTTCACTTAGAATAAACTTATGATGGAATACTACCGGAATACTACTCAGCCATAAAAAGGAATGAATTAATGGCGTTTGTAGTGACCTGGATGAGGCTATGAACATTTCATCTGATAGAGCAAACTCTAGGTAAGCAGTAAAGCTCTCAATTCTCCCTATAGCCAACCCTTACACCCACAGTCACTTCTAGAGTTTTGTCTGTTACCTGAAGGCAGAATTATTTGAATGCCTACTTATCTATATGCCATCTTTGTTGTTGGGCCTCCTTCCTTTACTGTAGCTAATTGATTTTGGGAGTGTATATCCTTACCTAGAGCCTTTTATGGTCCTGATAGGGACCTGGACTCCTCTCTGATGAGTAAAATTTAGGTAAGTACAAATTTTTGCTTTTATTATCTGAGCTGCTCAGAATATACTTGGCTATTTGCCATGACTGTAACAGGTAACACAAGAAGAGAAAATGAGAAAAATGTTGACTAGTACTGTGGAGGCTGGAGTTTCCACATCTGATGGACACAGGTGGATGGGACACGAGAAGCCTGTAGGCATCTACCTACTGACATGCCAGTGCTACCTCCAGGTAGCCCTCTCCCCTATCTGGGCCCAGGAGCACTCTGGCTGGGAGTTGGGGGACATATGTAGAAGGGGGCCAACCCCCATGAACTACTCAGAACAAGCTGACAGGCACTGTAGTGACACCAGTGGTGCCCAGTGAGGGCTTTCTAGGGCAAGAATGGGAGGAGGGCACTCGAATGCCTTGAGATGTAGCTGTTCAGCAACTGTATGGAAGTATTCCAGTATTTAGTAATCATTATAGGCATACTAGTGAAATCTAGCCAAATCTTGGACCTGAATATACAACTCTGAAAAAGATGAACATCAGAAACCTCCCCTTCTGCTGTGCCTTAGGGAAAGAGTCTTCTACAATCATGAGTTCAATTAGATTTCTTTGGGCTATACTTGAGGCTTTGCATAGCTCTTTCCTGTGGAATGTCTTTATTTCACAAAAGTTGTAAAACCTCTCAAGTTATTACAAACCTGCTTTGCTTATTTTTTTTTTCTAGATTATTCCAGAAGCTTGAGAAGACCAAAACTGCTTGGGCAAAGGGTCTCAGAAGTAACATGGAGAAGAGATTGGAAGGAGGCAAGGTTGGAGGAAGGGATCTCTAATCCAAGTTAACAAGTTCGTGGGATGGGGAAGAGGGCAGATTCAACAGCTGTTTTTGAGATTATCATTTGGAGTGAAAGGAAGATTGGGATGAGTTAAGTTTCTGACCCGAGTGAAGTGAAGGATAATGATGCACTCATAGGCAATCATAGTGGATACTGGCTACAATAAGGGATTTCATCTCTCTGACCTCAGTTTGCTTATTAGCAAAATGGGGGTAAAATTGGGGTAATAATGGTACCTGCCTTATGGGGCTGTTTTTAGGATGACACGAGATAATGCACACCAAGTGTTTAAGTCCGGGATTGACAGGCCGTAAGCATTCACTGAATAGGGCTTAGAAAGTGTTCAGTGAGGCCGGGCGCGGTGGCTCAAGCCTGTAATCCCAGCACTTTGGGAGGCCGAGACGGGCGGATCACGAGGTCAGGAGATCGAGATCATCCTGGCTAACACTGTGAAACCCCGTCTCTACTAAAAAATACAAAAAACTAGCCGGGCGAGGTGGCGGGCACCTGTAGTCCCAGCTACTCGGGAGGCTGAGGCAGGAGAATGGCGTAAACCCAGGAGGCGGAGCTTGCATTGAGCTGAGATCCGGCCACTGCACTCCAGCCCTGGCGACAGAGCGAGACTCTACCTCAAAAAAAAAAAAGAAAAAAAAAAGTGTTCAGTGAATTTGCTGCAAACCACTAAGCTAGGTAAGTGATGGAGATGGGGTTCTAGACCTCATTAAAGCACAGTCTGGTCACTTCACCTGTTAACATCGGGTAGAAGCAGTCAGAAGGGGGACAAGTCTAGGGAACAGTTATGTGATGAGCTTGGTTTTGAAATATGGAGACATTGATGGAGTGGGGAGGGGATGTCTAGTAGGTAGTTGGACACACGGGACTGAACTTAAAAGAAATCTTGGCTAGAGATGTCCTTTTACCCACGGTCATCCCTCACAATGTATGTGAAGTTATAAAGATTGAGAGTGTACTACCTAATAGTCAAGTAACTGACAGATGATGTTTAATAAAATTGTGTGACCAAGATTATTGTAAATTCTTTAAGTGGTTTTAGTCAGATTTTTATGTTTGACTATTGATCTCTCTTGCCAAAAAATTTTTATGGTGCCATAGAATTGTTAACTGTAATGAAAAACCCATATTTCAGAAACATAAAAGCCATCTCCTAACCATATGAAGTTTAAAGATTTCCACATTAAAAGCTACCCCATTAAGAAGTTAATTAACCCTCAGTCAAAATTTCTAAACTTCATTTCCTTCAACTGAAAGTAGTTTTATAACTGTTTTAATATGCTGAATAATTTGTTTGTTTAACATTATTTAAGGAAACAGATTCCTATTATAGGTTGTGTCACAAGTTGAATGGGGAAAAAATCTTCAGTGCTCCTCAAGTTTGATCTTATTTGCTTTCTGGCACCACCAGCCACTCTTGGCCTCCCATCAGATACTTTATCACACTGTTGATGTGAAGTTGCCTGTTTGTATGTCAGAAGCTTAAACCTAAATAGAAAAGAAAATTGTATTTTAGATCAACTGGCTACAAGTTTATGAAGACAATACAACTGTGTATAGCACAGTGGGAGATAGCAAACTATGGTTCACAGATCAGATCTGGCTTGCTGCATGTTTTTGTATGGCCCATGAACTAAGACTGGTTTTTACATTTTTAAATTGCTGAAGAATATTGAAATAAAGGTAACATTCCATGCTATATGAAAACTGTAGGAAGTAAAAATTCTATTTTATGGGAACACAGCCATGCTCATTCATGTATGCATCATTTATAGTTGTTTTCATGCTACAATGGCAGAATTGACTATTTGCAACAAGGACTGTGTATAGTGTTTTCAGTGCTTCACAGTGCTGTCCAGCAACCCACTAATCACAAGGATGAGGTTACAACTCCACAGCATTTAAAGTGCATATCACTCTCTATAGTAACATTTAAAAAAATTACTAGTCCTATAGCCACCATGTCAAAAAGAAAAGAAAGCATAGTGGGATCCAAATGTCATGCTTCTAAGGCACCGTGGAGTGTATTGTTTTGTTACCAAATTAAATAGTGCTATGGTTTAAATGTGACCTCCCCAAAGTTCATTTGTTGGGAATTTAATCCCCAATACAACAGTGTTGGAAAGTGGGGCCTAATAAGATGTAATTAGTCAATCATGAGGGCTCTGCATAAATAGATTAATGTTGTTATCGTGGGAGTGGGTTAGTTATTGAGGGAGTGGTTAGTTATTGTGAGAGTGGGTTTGTTATAAAGGTGAGTTTGGCTTATCTTGCTCTCTGGCTCTTTCTCTGTCACCTTCCACCATGGGAGGGCACAGCAACAAATGCCCTTGCTAGATGTTGGACCCTTGATATTTAGCTTCCCAGCCTCCAGAGGTGTGAGCCAAATAAATTTCTGTTCATCGTAAATTACACAGTCTGTTGCATTCTATTATAGCAGCACAAAACAAACAAAGCAGAGGAGAAAGCATTGTGTTTATTACATGTTGACACTCCAAACAATATAATAGATTAAGCACTCATCACATTTTTTCCAACTCACACAAAAGCAATGACCAGAAAAATTAAAAAATTTAAAATAGAATATCTCATCACAGCACAATTTCTTTAAAATAATAAAAAATGAAAATGAGACTACAAATAGAATAAGTTTCCAAGTGGCTTTTTTGTTATACAAGCAAGGCAAAATATTTTATTGATGTTGAGTTCATTAAATTATGTTTGATTATAGCAGCAGATGGAATATATCCAGTGAAAATAAATTAGTTTAAGACTATTAGCCTTTTGATGACACTGATTGCTTGGTTGAGAACATTGACAGCAGCATCAATAGTGAATTTTAAAATGACTTCTGGTGGTTTTCCTTAGCTCTTGTTGACAAATATTACCAATGCATCTCAGTTGTTTATTTGAGGAGTCAGTGCTGAGTTTGAAGTAAATGAAGAAACAGCTTCCATGAAGAGCCTGTGTAGAAGAACTGTGCACAAGATTATTTTAAAAGAAAATGAGAAAACACTAATTCAACACGACCTGAAGTGGAATCTGCCAAGATGTGTTGCACCTGTTCATGGTAAAAAATATCTATGGAGCAGAAAAAGGCTTTTGGAACAAATTTAGAAAGTGGGTGAAAATGTAAGATATTTAAAGCCTATGATTACTAATTGTAATATTCACCATCAGGTACTTTGTGGAAAATATTTAAATCTGTGATGTTATTGAATCAGTGGTATCAAAGGTTAATTTTATTGGCTCTTCTGGACTTTTAACCATTGCCTATTTAATAAACTTTTTTTTCAGAAATAGGAAGTAAATATCCTGTCAGATCAGCATTAACATATGAACATTTGACTCAGTTTCAATAAGGCACATTAACTTTGAACTCCAATAAGGTGAAATGTGATATCATTCCCATTGCATTTTTTTTTGGGCCCTACTAAGCCAGTATTACAAAAAATATTCATTCATATCATATTTTGAATTTGATTAATACAAATTTTTAGAAGCTTGTTTTCTTTCTTTACATAAGTACCTGCATCTTACATATATATTTGATTTTGCTTTCCGGACAGCAAGGACTAAAATATTGACTATCTGTGCCTTTACAGAAAATGTTTGCCAACCTCTATTGTATAGTCCCAATTTGTAATACTGTTGTGTTAGCTAGTTTTGTGAGTCAGATTGGCAAGGCTGTGACCCCGTTATGCAATCAAACACCAAGCTTCACAATCTTCACAGGTGTTGCTGTGACGTACTTTGTAGATGTGATTAACATCTACCATCCATCAAATTCAATTAAGGGAGATTATCCTCAATAAATTGGGTTGGTGTGATCCAATTAGTTGACAAACCTTATGAATAGAACTGAGGTTCCTTGAAAAAGAAGAAATTCCTCCTAAGGATAGCTCCTGCCTGTGACTTTCCAAACTGCTCTTCCTGACAGCCTCACAATCATATTAGCCAATCCCCAATCTCTCTCCCTCTCTCTCATACACACACACACACGTATATATATGTATATGTATAATATGTATATATATGTATGTATGCATTTATGTATGTATGTATATATATGTATGTGTATATATAATCTCCTATTCTGGTCATCTGGGGGAACCCTAATGCCACTGCTGTCTGTAAAAGAGATTATTACCTAACTTATGCTGCTAGAAAGCAGAAAAGAAAATAACTGCAGATAAAATGAAATAATTTTTTGTTACTCCGGTTTGGCTGTGATACTGCCTATGTATCTTAATGACTCTCAGTGTAAGGCAGAAAGGGGTAGTGAGAGTCATGAATAAAGAAAGAAAACTCAGCAAAACTTAAATTCAGCCTTATCACTGTGGATCAGACATGATTTTTTTTCTGGACAGAATCTGTTCCCAGAGCAAAAAATGAGATTTTTCGAGGAAATGTCTCCATTAGCCTAACTCTAGGGCTCTTTTCCTGGGGCCCACTGTTGCTGGCTGTGACAGCACCCTTCACCTTGCAGTGATGTTGGTAAATAGTGTATTTACGTATTTTCAGAATAAAACTTCTAGAGCTTACACCAGATTTTCCAACGGGTTTGTGGCACCAAAATGATAAAAAGCTGTAAATGGGTCAGGCGCGCTGGCTCATGCCTGTAATCCCAGCACTTTGGGAGGCTGAGGCTGGCGGATCACCTGAGGTCGGGAGTTCGAGACCAGCCTGACCAATATGGAGAAACCCCATTTCTACTGAAAATGCAAAGTTAGCCGGGCGTGGTGGTGCATGCCTATAATCTCAGCTACTCGGGAGGCTGAGGCAGGAGAGTCGCTTGAACTCGGGAGGCGGAGGTCGCGGTGAGCCGGGATCGCGTGGTTGCACTCCAGCCTGGGCAGCAAGAGAGAAACTCTGTCTCAAAAAAAAAAAAAAAAAAAAGGCCGCTGTAAACAATCCACCTCCATGTCACGTGCTGTGTACATTGCCTCTCTAACCCTTACAATAATCATATGAAGTAGGTACTAGTATCCCATTTCACAGATGAGAAAACTGAAGCTTAGAAAAATGAATTTATTTGTCCCTGTCTGGATTCGAACCCAGATCTGACACCAGAGCTCATGCTGAGGTGAGTTAAGGAGATGGTTTGTTCAGTCCCCTAGGCACAGCAATCAAGAAACTTTCTGCACTTGTGGTGGTGGTCTGGGGAGCCCCAGGTGGGGACTGGCCTCTGCCCCCTCGCCTGGGGAGGAGACAAGGTGGGAGTGGTCCCCAAGCTTTGCGTGAAGTGGGGTGGGCTGGCGTGTCTCAGCCTACGGGGCACCAGCCTTCTAGTGTGCCCCTGCTCAACGGGAGGGAGGAGGGAGCGGGGAGCCCCGGGGAGGGAGGAGAGGGCGGGCCCTGAGAGGAGTTTGAAAAGAGGAAGGAAGTGGGGCCCTGCGGAGCCCAGCTACCCCCTGCCGGCTTCCCCACAGGAGGACGCGAGGCCCCGGCTCAGTCATGGCCCCCTGGCGCAAAGCTGACAAGGAGCGGCACGGCGTGGGTAGGTGCGGGCGCCAGGGCGCGGCAGGGAGCGGGACAGGTGGCGGGAGAAGCCGCGAGCAGGAGGATGCTGCGGGGCTGGCGGCACGGGGTGGGCAGGGCGCGCCGCCTGCAGGTCAGAGGGCGCAGCCTGCGGCGGGGCCCTGGGGGCGGAAAAGCCGAGGCTCGGGGAGAGGGCCGCGGGACCCCACCCCGCACGCTAAGCACAGCCCTCGCCCTCTCGCCTGCCGAGGGAACCTTAGGCATTTCCGAGATGGGGTCAAGACTTGCGCTTGACAACTCAGCTCTTCGCGCCAGACTCATCGTCCCCAGGAGTGCCCCAACTCGCCGCATGGGAGACTTGGCCTTATAGAGGGAGCTCCACTCTCCTCAGGCTCAGCCTTGGCCTGCCCACCATGCATACTTCCACCCCCTCCAAAGCGACACCCATCTGCCTGCTTCCCCTGTCTGTTCCTTCTGTGTCAGGTGACTCCCGATTTGGCAGGGCATCCAGAGGGCAGCTCAAACTTGGGGGATGGGGCTGGACGGTGGGGTTCTCTACTCAGCCCCTAAGAGCCTCTGGGGAAAAAGGCTCCCGTCAGGTGGTCTGAGGGTAACCAAGAAGCTAGCTTTGTCAGCCTCAGCCATCTAAACTCCCAGAGGCCTCTGCCTGGAGCTGAGGGGCGGAAGTGGTGACTGGGGGAAGGGAGGCCTCAGGTGCCGCTACTCTCTCTAAGTGGCATCCGTGGTGCAATCTTCGTGGACTCACTGTGGTTTTCAAACTCAAATATCAATTAAAAAGTCACTCTGGAGCTTCCTACACAGGCAGATACCAGACACCATCTCAGAAATAAAGATTTAGCAGGTGAGGCATTGGAAGACCCAAGCGCCCAGAGGGATTTGATGCAGGGGGTCCCCAGGCCACTGTTTGGGAAACACTGCCCTGGAGAGATCAGTAGTTATCCACTCAATTACTGGGCACCGGGCATGGGGTGGGGGGCATTTTGATATGAATGGTTCCCATCCAGAGAACAAATAATAATTCATATCCTCAAGGGGCAGTTACAAAGTAAGGAAGGATACAGCTTCTGCCCTTGAGGACTTATGTGGAAGGCTAGAGGCTTGGACTGGGAAGTCAGAACTGAGTTGAAATCAGGGTCTGTTTCCTCGTCTATAAAGTGGGAGTGTTAATAGTAATGCAGGTCTCATGAGACTCTTGTAAGGATTGAATGGGGTTATGCATGGAAAGCATTTAGTAGTGTGCTGGCTCAATGAGAATTAGAGAGTGAAGTCAAGGGGCTTACCTAGCAGCTTCAGAACCAAGAGACACCAGCACCAAGATGCACCCTAATGCCAGATTCAGGACAGTCATGCCTTATGAGACTGTAGTGTTTCATGGTTTGCAAGACCAAATGTCATGCAGTCTCTGCCTGACTTCAGAACCCGCATGTGAGGCAGTGTATTATTCCCACTTTACAGATGAAGTAACTAAGTTAACATCACTTGGAAGCAATGAAGCTGGGCCTTAAATTCAATTGTCTTCAGACCCTAGATCATGGCACCAGAAAAGCATCTAGAAGGGAAACATCATGGGTAAAGGCAGGGAGCTGGCATCCCTGCAGTGTGTGGGTCAAACAATAAATATTCTGCTTTGGTTTTAGTATGCTTTTAGTGTTAAAAAAAAATTGCAGAGGTAGATTATGGCTAGATTGTGAAGGGCTTTAAGAGCCAAGCTTCAAAGTTTGGATTTCCTTCTGTGAGCACTGGAGGTTTTGAGCAGTGTCATCTGGAAGAAGTTAAATAGTTAATTAGGACAGGAGTGGGGATTGGACTTAGAATAGAAGGAAAATGAGTAACAGTTTTACCTGTCTACTTACTGCCTGGTTAATCTAGCAGGAGGTCACTTATAATCAACATTGCCTGTTAACTTTTACTAGGTTAATCCACTCTGCCTGAGGCTCTTGTCAGTGAAGAGAGCTTTCTCCTTGTAGGAGAGAGGAAAGGGTAGAAAAGGAGGAGGTAGAAAGAGAAACTAACAGTATCAGTTAGGGTTAAGTGTGACTAAGGGTGACAGTAAACTTCCAAAATTGTGGCCTAACCAAACTGCAAGTTTATTTATGTCTTGCATAGAAAGCTCAGAAATGGTCTGTGAAGAGGTGGTAAGGTGGCTCATTCTATATCTCACACTGTATCCTTGGCATGTGTCTTCTGTCTTCTGAGCCACACAGGCTGCTTGAGCTTCAGTTATCAGGTCCACCTTCCAGCCAGCAAAAAGGATGCAGGGAAAAAGAAGGTCATGACTTTTCCATTTAAAGACATTTACCTGAAGGCACGCTTGACATTTCTTCTTACCTCCTATTGGCTAAAACATAATCACATGACTGACTATAGCTGCAAGGGAAGCTAGGAAATGTAGTCTGTAATGTAGGCAGCCATGTACCCAGCTAAAAATTAGGAGTTCTCTTCATAACTAAGGAGAGGAGGAAGAATATTGAGGATGATATATTAGTTTGCTAGGACTGCCATAGCAAAATACCACAGACTGGGTGGTTTAAACAACAGAAATGTATTTTCTCACAGTTCTCGAGGCTGGAAGTCCAAGATCAAAGTACCAGCAGTGTTGGCTTGTCTCGTGGCCTGTCTCCATGGTTTGCAGATGGCTGTCTTGCTGCCTCTTCATTGCTTTCTGTACAGGCACTCCCTTGCTGCCTCTTCCTCCTGTCATGAGGACACCAGTCATACTGGATTAGCATCCCACCCTAAAGGACTCATTTTAACTTAATCACCTCTTTATCTCCGAATATGCACTTATCTCCAAATAGGAGTACATTCTGAGATGCTGATGACTGGGACTTCAGCATAAGAATTTTGGTGGGGACACAAGTTTGTGACAAATAATCTGTGGTCTCTGGCATGGTATTTTGGGACTATAAAGAGGGCTTCAAGGCAGGAGTCCTGAGACAAAGGGTGAGGGTAGAAAAGAGTTGTTTACCCTGAAGCTGAGCCTGCCAGACAGATTTGTGTGGGACTCTAGCTATTCTTGTAGGGGAGGGAAAAGCTTCTTTCTGCTACTGCATCTTGGGTTTTCTGTAAATTAGACTAACAAAAGACTGATGAACAAGAGAAAACAAACAAGTTTATTAGTGTGTACATCCTGCTTACATATGGAGTACTCAAAGGGCTGGTTTGAACTTGAGCTTATACAGCATCTTAGCAAAGGTACAATAAAGGTTTAGAGAAGTAGCAAGACAAAGGAGGGTTTTAGGCTTCCAAGGGCAGCAAACTGTGGGAAGGGAAATATATGAGGAATCTAATGGAAGATAAAGGGTTATTTGTGCAGGTCCATCTTGGAGCCAACTTTGTCTTCTTCATGGTCATAAAACTTCCCTGGGAGAGGGGATTTATGGCAGTCCTTATTTCTTAGGAGTTTCTTCAGATAAATAAATATCCAGGAAAGCTTCTTTCTGTACCTGTTGATTCTTATGTGCATCCAGCTCAAAATAATATGCCCTATGGAAGTGGCATATTTTGATCACATTTTGATCAGAAACCTGTTCTGTATGCAGCTTCTCTCTAGCTATGGTTTTACACCAGTGTGTGGTGTTGAGGAATATTTGTTGGTTTCTTCTGAGGGCGGTGAGGGAGAATCTGTTCCAGGTCTCTCCCCCAGCTGCCAGTGGTTTGCTGGCAATCCTCAGCATTCCTTGGCTTGCAGAAGCATGGCGTTGATCTCTGCCTCCATCTTCACGTGGTATTCTCATTGTGTGCGTATCTGTCTCCACATTTCTCCTTTTAAAAAAGACATCCAGTCAGATTAGGGCCCACCCTAGTGACTTCAGTTAAATGTGATTACCTCTGTAAAGACTCTGTCTCCAAATAAGATCACATTCTGAGGTACTGGGAGTTGAGACTCCAACGTCCCTCTTTTTTTGGAGGGGGTGGGCCCAATTCAAACCATAACAGGCTCTGCAGAAGCAGAGAAGGGATCTTTCTCACATCTTGGTCGGGGAATATGGAGGAATCCATGACCAGCCCGTGGTCCAGGGATGTGGGTGATGCTGTCACAGCCCAGTACCCTGGACAGAGCTGATCCATGCACACTGACAGACTTGGAGTGGGCAATGTGTGCTGGCGTCATTTGCAGCATGGATTTTTGTTGCAGGGAACAAAATCTAGTCAAACCAGTTCAAGGAAAATGTGTGTGGTATGTATCTGTGGGAGAGCAGAGGAAAGTGGTGTATTTTAGGGTCAGAAGAATCACATGGAAATCCAGGAAACAGGAGGAGCCAGGCCTCGGAAAGGGCTTGAACTAAGGCAATGCTGGAATCCTCTGCCTCTCCTCTCATGGCTTCTCAGCTTCTCTGAGCATGCCGGCTCTGGTCTCCTTTCTCTCCCCACCACCTCCCTTTGATTGTATTGCTCTTCATAACTGATACTCTAACACCACAGTGGTGACCCCAGCATGCAACCCACCCCTCTCTGCACAACCTTGCAAGTCAAGCATCCACTTAATCTTCTGTGTGTTTATTTGTTCAAAGTCCCAACAGAAGGGAGTGGCAGCTTGGTTTCCCTTTGTAAGAAAGACCACCCAAATCAGAGGTCATTGCCAGCCTAAGAATGGGCCTCACTCTGGTGAGGATGCTGCCCCTGGCAGGTCTAATTCTCTGTGACTATGAGGTGGGTTCACATGGCTTGCTACTCATCTAGCAGGAACTATGGGTGGGGACTGATTCTTTGAGTGGAACCTGCATTCCAAACACACCCAGGGCAGAACTTCACTACAAAGGGACCAATTATACTGCTTTTATTGCCAAGAGCAACAGTTGAAAGTATAGAGAGCATCATTCACTCATTAACTTGTCCATTTGTTCACTCATTCATTCTTCGTTAACTTCTTAAATATTTGTTGGGTCTGTGTGCCAGGCATTATGCTAGTCACTGAGATTACTAGAATTAGGCCAATATGGCCCCTATCCTTCTGGGGCCTACAGTCTACTAGGGAAGATGAAAGAGAACTTCATTAATAAATCAGTAACCATATAATTGCAAATTGTGATATGTGCTATTGTAATATGAGTGAGAATATTAGGAATGGTCTTGAATTAGATGATGTGAGAAGGCCTCTCAGGCACAATGGGGAAAAGAATTCCAAAGCCAATGCTTGGAGGGATATTAATATATGCATCTTTGCTACAGTGGCTGACTGTACCTTTGGACTGGTCCCCAGAAATTAGTCTGGTGAAACAAAAATACATGGATTAGACATCTAATTCCTTCCTACCACCAATTCTTAGGTGCTGGGGCTTTCTACTTTCAGATGCTTCAGCAACTTGGGGCTGTTTAGGAGTGCCTGCTGGGCTGGCTGTTTGAGTTCATGTAAGGAGGCTGTCCTAATCCGTAGTTATCTGGGCACCTCATTAGTCTGTGGACATCTTGCCCCTAACCATAATGTTTGCATTTGAATGAGCCTTGAAGACAGATTGTGTTTTCTAAACTCTGCTTCCTCCTGAGATCAGCATCCTATTGCTGCTGTCTGTTGAGAGAGGAAATGTAGTCACCATACTGCTCTGCTAATTTCTGGACCTTTGGATTTGTTGGTTTTTTTTTTTTTTTTAAAGTTTACAGGCCTTTAATTTAATAGTCAATTACACATGGGTGCCACAGTCTGTGCTCTGCAGCATATGTTCTGCAAATGGGAATGATAGTGCTTATCACCACGCAACTCCAGAGGAGTCTGGGTAGAGATACCACAAATGTTCCCTTTAATAGGCACTTTCTCCTTTCTTCCCCCTTCCCTTAATTGGTGTGAACTGAAAAACAGGCTGAGTTTGTGGGCTGCTTAAGTCTTACTCTGTTGTTAGTTCTCCTTGAAGAAAGTCATTCCTTGTCTCCCTGCCCCCAACCAGGTCAGCTTCTGCTTTGCTTTAAAGTCATGGTGGCAGAAACTGAGGCTGGAGAAAGTATGACCGCTAAACGTGGGCACTTTCCAGAGCCCTCTCCATTCATCACTCCAGGGCAGTGGTCTGCAGACTTTTCAGCACCAGGGGCTGGTTTGGTGGAAGACAATTTTTCCACAGACTGATGGGGAGGTGGGGCGGGGTGGGAGGGATGGTTTTGGGATGAAACTGTTCCACTTCAGATCATGAGGCATTAGATTCTCATAAGGAGCACACAACCTAGATCCCTCGCATGCGCAGTTCACAATAGGGTTCCTGCTCCTGTGAGAATCTAATGCCGCTGCTGATCTGACAGGAGGCGGAGCTCAGACTAATGCTGGATTGCCTGCTGCTCACCTCCTGCTGTGCAGCCCAGTTCCTAACAGGCCACCAACTGGTACTGGTATGTGGCCTGGGGAGTTGGGGAACCCTGCTCTAGGGCACTCAGTTCCCTTGACAGCACATGGCCCCTTGGATCACAGCCTAAGCTAAGATGATGGATGGAGACATAGGTGGACAGTATGATGTGCACACTGTCACAGCACAGGATCTGAATGGGGCAATAGGCATTTGTTTGGTTGAATTAAATGGTGCAATGCCAGGCCTAGTGACACCCTGACTGACATGGTGGGCTGCAGCAGCAGGGCCATCCCAGTGTCAGCTGAACCTTGAGGGGTTGCCTGGAGAGTGGGTTTTTGCTGCTGGCTTCCCTGGTGGTGGCAGTCAGGGAAGGACCCTTCCAAGTAGAACGAATAGCCAATGTAAAGAGGAGGAAGCCTCTCTGATGTGTGGGAGGCCAGTGTGGCTGCAGTAGAGTAAGCAAGGCACGGAGCAGTAGGAAACGGATTCTCTGAGAGAGGTCATAGGGAGCAGTACTTTGTAGGTATTGTGAGGCTTTTACTCTGAATGGGGGAGGGGGACATGGCAGGGTTTGGAGTAGAATTGTAGAATGACCTGTCTTATGTTTTAAAAGGATTGAGCATAGTAATTTTATGATGAATTAATCAGGGGGAATTAAATGTGGTAGCAGGGGGACCAGTTAGGCAGCAACAGTGATAACTCAGGCAAGAGATGGCAGTGGCTTGCAGCAGGAGGGAACAGTGGAGACAGTGAGATGTGCTTAGATTCGGGATGTATGTGTTGTAGGTCAAGCAAATGGGGTTTTCTTCTTGGAATGGATGTGGGTATGAGAAGGAGAGAGGAGCCAGTGGTGACTAAGGTTTCTGGTCTGAATAGCTAGAAGAATGAGAACTGCATCGAGGTCTTCCCTAGTGAAAACCTTGATCTAAGTAGTCATCGATGTTGGCATAAATCATACCATTGCCTCACCTTTTGTAGCATGGTACATTTTTTTTTTTTTTAATTTTACTGACAGTTCCAGGATACAAGTGCAGAAAATGCAGGTTTGTTACATAGGTGTACATGTGCCATGGTGGTTTGCTGCACCTATCAACCCATCATCTAGGTTTTAAGCCATGTATGCATTAGCTGTTTGTCCTAATGCTCTCCCCTCCTCACACCCCCCTTCTCTCCCCCCGACAGGCCCTGGTGTGTGATGTTTCTCTCCCTGTGGCCATATGTTCTCATTGTTCAACTCCCACTTATGAGTGAGAATATGCAGTGTTTGGTTTTCTGTTCCTGTGTTAGTTTGCTGAGGATGATGGCTTCCAGCTTTATCCCTATCCCTGCAAAGGACATGATCTCATTTCTTTTTATGGCTGCATAGTATTCCATGGTATATATGTATGACATTTTCTTTATCCAGCCTATCATTGATGGGCATTTGGGTTGGTTCCAAGTGTTTGTTATTATAAATAATGCTGCAATAAACATACGTGTGCATGTGTCTTTATAGTAGAATGATTTCTATTCCTTTGGGTATATACCTAGTAATGAGATTGCTGGGTCAAATGGTATTTCTGGTTCTAGATCCTTGAGGAATTGTTTTTGACAATGGTTGAACTAATTTACATTCCCACCAACAGTGTAAAAGCATTCTTATTTCTCCACAGCCTCACCAGCATCTATAGTTTCTTGACTTTTTGGTAATCACCATTCTGACTGGCATGAGATGGATATCTCATTGTGCATTTCTCTGATGATCACTGGTGCTGAGCATTTTTTCATGTTTGTTGGCCACATAAATGTCTTCCTTTGAGAAGTGTCTGTTCATATCATTTGTCCACTTTTTGATGGGGTTGTTTGTTTCTTGTAAATTTGTTTCAGTTTCTTATAGATTCTGGATATTAGACCTTTGTCAGATGAGTAGATGGCAAAAATTTTCTCCCATTCTGTAGGTTGCTTGTTGACTCTGATGATAGTTTCTTTTGCTGTGCAGAAGGTCTTTAGTTTAATTAGATCCCATTTGTTAATTTTGGCTTTTGCTGCAATTGCTTTTGGTGTTTTCATCATGAAGTCTTTGCCCATGCCTATGTCCTGATTGGTATTGCCTAGGTTTTCTTCTAGGGTTTTTTATTTTTATTTATTTATTTTTTTGAGATGGAGTCTCACTCTACTGCCCAGGCTGGAGTGCAGTGGTGTAATCTCAGCTCACTGCAAGCTCCGCCTCCTGGGTTCACGCCATTCTCCTGCCTCAACCTCCCGTGTAGCTGGGACTACAGGTGCCTACCACCATGCCCGGCTAATTTTTTGTATTTTTAGTAGAGACAGGGTTTCACTGTGTTAGCCAGGATGGTTTCAATCTCCTGACCTCGTGATCCGCCCGCCTCGGCCTCCCAAAGTGCTGGTATTACAGGCATGAGCCACCACGCCCAGCCTCTTCTAGGATTTTTATGGTTTGGGATTTTACATTTAAGTTTGTAATCCATCTTGAGTTAATTTTTGTATAAGATATAAGGAAGGGGTCCAGTTTCAGTTTTCCACATATGGTTGACCAGTTTTCCCAGCACCATTCCACTGTATTCCATTGCTTCTTTTTGTCAGGTTTGTCGAAGATCAGATGGTTGTAGATGTGTGGTGTTAGTTCTGAGGTCTCTGTTCTGTTCCATTGGTCTATATGTCTGTTTTGGTACCAGTACCATAGTACATGGTACATTTACAAGGCCCTTGTGTTATCATGTTTAGCCCTCACAGACACCCTAAGAAAAATAACTTCTGTCCTTATTTCGCAGGTGAGGAAACTGAGGCATAGATCTTTGTGGTCTCGCTGAAATGCAGCCTGTTCCAGGCAGTTTTATCATACCTCACCCCCTCTATTTTATGGAAGTTGCCCCTTTTCACTTTGTCTTTTAGTTAGGTAACTGTATGTCATCTTCCCCACTAGCTGGTACATTGCTGGAGAGCAGAGCTGTATGGAGGGTTAACTTTGAGTCTATTCAGCATCAATGCAATAACAGGAATGTGGGAGGTCAGAGACACTAATCATTATTGTAGCCTAGGTCCCCTTGAGAATCCTGTGGCAGCTAGAAGCCCTTCTTCCCACAAAAATATGCACATGGGCAGTTCTGCATTGCAGTGTCACCAAAAGTCATTCATGGAAGCCAGTTAAGGTCCCTGGTAAAACGTGCTCATTTTACTCTGTAACTATTTAATAAACAAATACAATCGGCATAGCCAAAGCGTTCTGCCCATGGTATGAATTCTTGAAGCTTGTCAAGAGTCAGAAAACAATTCTTATAGTCTGTTCAGATCAATTAAGTTCAATAAGCCTGTGCTAAGTGATGGTCCTTAGCTGGGTATTTGGGCCCAGAGGTGAATACAACAGTTCGGGAAGCTTACTGTTCAGTCATAACCTCTCTTTTTGTATGAGGCAGCGGAGAACACCATTATTAGTACTGATGTCCCCATTGGATGGGTTGGGGGCAGTCTACCCTTTGCTTCAAGTTACTACAGCTGCTCTCATTCCCTTCCTACTTCCTTGCAGCCTCATGTTGAATGATCTGGGCACCTCTAGAATGTAAGCTCCATGATGGCAGGGCCATGTCTGTTCTTCTTCTTCAGCACAGAGCAGGTGCCCAGCGGATGTTGATTGGATGGATGAAGAGGTGGATTCATAGGTGGATGGATAGTTGTTGATTAGACGGATGGGTGGGTAGATGGATGATAGATGGGTGAGTGGATGGATGGATGGATGAATGGGTGGGTGGATGAGTGGAGGGGGAAGGGCATGGGTAAAGGGTAGGGGCTGGAGGTTTTAAAATTTTCTGATGACCTTACAGGATTCAGATGGACTGAGTTGCCCCATCTTGCCTTTATCTTCCCACCCCATCCCTTTCCCTGTCAGGAGGCGAGGTCCCGTGAGAGCATCATAGCACAGCAATAGAGTACTCTTGAACTCCTCTCCAAACGGTGGACCCCTGCAGATGGTCACTGTTCTAAGCTCACCAGGTCTCCCTGGGACTCCATTCAGATGGCCCTGCCATCCATCTCTCGCACATCAAGCTGGTTCCCCGCTCTCTTCCCTGCTGTCACACCCTCTCCCCACTTCCTTGGGGGCTCTCAGTCCAGTTCTTTCCTTTGCCAGTCTCTGCCCCTCCCTCTCCCTCCAGTCTCACTTCCTTAGTGGGGCCTCCTTTTCCCTCTGAGAGCCGACAGCTGCTGTGACTTGCAGTTTAGCCATTCACTTCTGAAGACAGCTCCTTGTTTCTTGTGTATTTATTTTGTCTCTTCAACTAGATTTCACGGAAGCTCAGGAGAGCAGGAGTCACCCCCTCTCACCCCTTTTCTGACCTGCAGGATCCTGCAGAGTGCCAGATACTCTCTGCATTTGGGGCTGGAGGGCTGATTTGGTTGATTTCACCATAAACTTTCTTCCAGCTCTGTAGTGTGCGTGTGCATGTGTGAGTCTAGGAGTGTGTGAGAATGTGAGTGTGAATGTGCCTATAAGAGTACTAGAATGGAGAGAGTGAAATCCAGCATGTTTCAGAGCAGGATTTGTCAACCTTGGCACTGTTGACACTGTGGGCCAGGAAAGTCTTTGCTACGGGGCTGTCCTGTGCACTGCAGGATGTTTAGCAGCATCTCTGGCCTCTAGTCACTAGAGGCTAGTAGCAGTGACACCCCCGACTCCCCTCTCCGAGGTTGGGACAAGCAAAAATGTCTCCAGACATCAACAAATGTCTCTTCCAGTGGGGCAAATTCACTCCCAGTTGAGAATCACTGTTTTAGAGAATTCATTGGAATCCTAAGTTTCCTCTTGTTGACTGGGCATGTCACTGACTCGCTAAAAACTGACCACTACAATATGCAGCCCATAAGGTTGATATCATGATATAGCAAGAGGCCTGAAGCACCTGGCACAGTTCCGGGGCCAAATGCATCTCCACTCATGAGAGGCCATGTGAGTGTGGTGCATGGCTGAGAGCGTGTGCTCTGGAGCCAGCCTGTCTGGGGTGAAATCCTCACTTGGCCCCTTCTTTGCTGTGTTTACCCCAGGATGTTTACTTGATCTTGCACTACCTCAATTTCCTCACCTGTGAAACAGAGACAATAATAATCATACACACCCCAAGAACTGCAGATTCACGATTAAATGGGTGACTGTGCGTAAAGCCCTTGGAATAGTGTCTGGTACGCAGTGTTTGGCAGAGGTTAGCTGTTCTTGTGATTCCTCTGCTCTCTCCTGGTGGGTGGAGGAACACCTCCTCCTTCTAGGTTCCCTCTGGCTGTAATTCTTCGGCCTCGTTAGCTGCTGACTAGCACCCGGGTTTGAGCTCTGGGGTGGCTGCCAGAGGCTTTTGCTGGGTCATTGCAGTCGCCCTGTGGATGCAGTGTCAGGATGCTGCCTCAGTGCTGAGGCTGTCAACACCTGTCCAGAGACTTCCTCTGCTTGTGCGTTTCAGTGAGCGCATTTCACTTGAATCCAAAGTGGACCTGCCGGCTAGTTCTGTTTCCCCCTGGAGTGGAGACTCTCCAAAACCCAGCTCAGGGACTGGAGAAGTGAGCTTCGGGCAATTACATTCTTTCTCCATTATTGCTTTTGTTCCTCTTATACAGTCACTTGTCCAAACTCTATTAACACTTGGTGTTGGCTGAAGCTTGTGTTTTCAAACATGTCAGCAGATGGCAGGGCCCCAGATGAGGTACGAATCCATCTCAAAGGGTCACACGGCACTTGATGGCTGCAATCAAAATTGGCAGCTAAGCTGGGTTAGCGTCTCTTGAAGCAATCTTGAGAAATGCAAGAAAGAATATAGCCAGAAGAAGGGACATAGCTGCCCTTCGTGTTCAGTCACATCCCTTCAGTCCAGTGAGCATTTCTTAAAAGTTCAATAAATATTGATTGCACTTCTTCTGTGGGCCAGGTGCTGGGAATTCAGTGGTCAACAAGATAGACTCAGTCTCCATCCTTACCGAGGCTGGAGGGAAAGACAGGATATAAACAAGTCCAGTATGTATAACAGAGTGTGATGCCAGCAATGGCCTGGTGAGGAAGCAGGGACTCTGGGCTCCACTCTGGGTTTGAATTCGCTTTCTGCCACTTTCTATGTGGCTATGAGTAAGTTCCTTAACATCTCTTTGAGTTTCTTGTATGTTATAGGAAGACTAATAACTTGAGGTTACTATGAAGATTAAATGGACTGATACAAGTAAAGTGCTAGGGACTTTTTTGTGCTGACATCTTGCTCTGTCGCCCAGGCTGGAGTGCAGAGGTGCAATCTTGGCTGACTGAAACCTCTGCCTCCCAGGTTCGAGCGATTCTCCTGCCTCAGCTCCCCCGAGTAGCTGGTACTATAGGTGTACCCCACCACACTCAGCTAATTTTTGTGTTTTTAGTAGAGACGGGGTTTCACCATGTTGGCCAGGCTGGTCTCAAACTCCTGACCTCAAATGATCCACCTGCCTCCCATGGTGTTGGGATTATAGGCGTGAGCCACTACACCTGGCAGTGCTAGGGATTTTGTCTGTCTTATCTATCACTGTGACTGTAGTACTCAGAGCAATACCTAGAACACAGCAGGTACTACATACTGTGTCTGCAGTACTTAGGACAGTATCTAGCATACACTAGATGTTCACATGAATATCTGTTGAAAACACCATGCAGTATGTACTTGGCGTATAAAATGTGCTTTAAATATTTACCATTTTCTTAGGAAGCAGGGTGTACAGTAGTTAGAATTTAGACATTGAGATCTATCTATATGTCTTATTAGGTGGAGCAGGTGTTTACCAACCCCTTCCTCAGTTTCCTTATATATAAATCAAAGAGAAACATTGAACTTATCTCCTAAAACTGCACAAAGCACAGAGACCCTTCTTTAGTTGTTTTTATGACCCACGGTGCTAGAACAATGGTGCTTACTTTCACCTTAGCTCCCTCTCTTTGGACTCCTGATGAATAGAGTATTTCAATATGTTTAGGTAGAATTGGTAACTAATCAGTGGATTTGATTTCCAGGATTGCTAGAAGTTCCCTCTGCCTCAAAATAGCAGTCCAGTGGCTTGCCAACCTGGGATTTCCAGTATGGGTCCTTGCTGGATTCAGTGACCCAAGATGATTTCGGTACTTGGGAACATCCTTTTGATCCTTGGCCATAAATGCTTTGTTCTGGGTGGGCTTGTCAGGATACCAGCTTCTGCTTTGGTTCTTACATATGGTGCTTTGGCACAAGGAGAGGTCAAGTCTTTCATAGGGAATGTGTCAGTATTCCCCAGGGCTTGGCAACCTTGCATGATAGGGAAGCTGGAATGGGTATTTGCGGGAATGGCCAAGGGCCTGAGGGGCTGTGGGTAGGCTTTCCCGATTTGTCTTTTGTGGACAGGCAGTGGGCAGGGTGGATCCGGCTGTGATTTCTTCCTCTTGTTTTTCTCCCTTTTTCATCTCTTGTTCAAAAGTTGAGAGTGGTTAGGCCCATCTTAGACTGGTCAGAAGCAAACAGAAGGACAGAGATAAGCCATCAAACTTAGCAGAGGGGCATTCTGGCTTGGAGCTTCCTGTTAGTCATCTAGAAGACTAAACAGAATTGGGTATTCATAGGCAAAGCCACTTCCTTTGTCAGTCATGTCTGCTTTTCTTCAAATGGAGCCTTAAAAAGCCCTTATGCAAGGCAGAAATAGATTTATAAATTAAGTGCCAAAGTCAGTTACTTTCGTTTTTGTAATCAGTGAGTACTTGGAATGAATACGGATCTTCACCTTGAATACCCAGTTTCAAGATCTGTCCAGGACATCTTAAGCCAAGCTACTGGCACTTTCTCACCTGACATTGCTGGGCAGAGGATGAGGGAAGATTCCCGAGGAAAGCAGGGAGTTGCTGGTCAGGGAGTAACATACAGTCCTGCCCCACCTCCAGATATCTGATGGACACACCTGATTTGCTCATGCTCCAGAGACTAACACACGTTGTGCATGGTTTTATTCTGTTGGAAGCCTCAGTTGCTTCCACCATCCTGTCCAGTTGTACTGCCAAGTCCTCAGGCAGACCACTTGGGCTGGAAGAGCAGGGAGCAGAGTCTACCCAGTGAGGACACCAGCAAACTGGAGTATGTCCAGGCGACAGCAGCCTATAAAGGGAAGGGAGTTGAAGTCAGGCCAAGTGCGGAGGCAATGAAGAAACAGGTTGCGTTTATGCAGGAGGAGAGAAGCTTCGGCGTCCCCTGAGGGCCCTCTCAAGGTTTGCTTTTAGACACAGGATTAATTTGGTTAAGTGTTGGTCGACAGAGCCGTTGGTTGCAAACTGCAGGAAAGTAGATTTAAAAGTGACACAAAGTTCTGAAGGAGTGAGCCTTGTTCAGGAGATAATATAATGCTAATAAAAAGAAAAGTGACTACCATTTACTGAGCACTTACAATGGCTGGACATTAAGTCAAGTCATGTATGGGCATTAATATCAGCTGAGCCTCCCAGGAACCCAGTAAGGTAGGGACCATTATTTCTTGCATTCTACAGTTGGAGGAACTGAGGCTTAGGGAGATGCAGCCTCTTGCTGGAGCAGCCTGTCCCTGGCTCCTACAGTGCCTTTCTGTGGATTACAAAAAAGATACTCCTCCTCTGGTGGGCACAGCGTGAGGGCAGTGTGCAAGCCTTGGCAAGCAGATCACAGGTTGGGTGCCAGCCTTCGCTGCTCTCTTGACTGGGTGGCCTTGTGCAGGCCATAGCCTGGGGCAGTTGTACAATGCAGCCCTAGGCTTGAGGCCAGAGCCAGGAAAGGACAGAACTGGCCTCGAAAGCCACATCTGTCTGACTCCGGAGACAACTAGCTCTTAACTCCTAAGCTTTATCATCTTTCAGGATGGAGACTTCATCTCTCTGAATGCACACAAAGGGAGGTTAGGGATATGGGGGACACCTGGGAGTAGAGGGGCTGGCCTGTGCTCCTCTCCATTTAAGCATCCTATAAACCCTGCTAGATAGGAACTGTTAACATCCCCATTGTAAGAAAGTGAGACCCAGACAGGTGAAGTCACTTGCCCAAGATAACACAGTAGTGAGTCGCAGAACTGGGGTTCCTTCTGAACCGCTCTGGTCTTTTAATGTGGTTTAGGCAGGCATGTTGGGGAGGCAGTACCAGGGGAAGGAGGAAGGATGGAAGAGGGAGGGAAGGAGATAAGTGGGAAGAGGCAGAGATGAATGAGAGTTAGAGACTGGAGGTGGTGTCTGTGATGCAAAAGAATCTGCACCAAACCCAGCGGCATTTCACCCAGCTTGTACATAGGGGTTAGACACAGAGCAGCATTGGCCATTTAGATCCTGTTCACTTAGTGGCTCAGTCTGTGGTCCGTGTCCTCAATGTTAAAAGGAGGTAATTATGAAGAGGCGGACCTGTAGAGTAGAGGAGTGGGAAAGAGCATGGGTCTGTACTCCCAGGTCCAGCACTGTGTGACCTTGGGCAAGGCAAGTAACCTCTCTCTGCCTGAGTTTCTGTATCTGAAATTTGGAAATAGTAAGACTTCTCACTTCCAACGATTATTGTGAGAATTAAATGAGTAAATGCACATGGAGAACTTAGAATCATGTCTGGGATATAAGTGATTGCTACGCACTAGTTCTCATTAGGATCCACAATGATAACCCACTTCCAGAAAAGTGGGGCATGCCTACGTTTAGTTCCTGTTTAGGAATAATAACCTTTTTACAATGGTATCTTCTTATCTTAGCTCCCCACCCAACCTTGTGGGGTGGGTAAGAGTGGCACAATAATGCCTACTTTACAAGTGGGGAAACACATTTAGAGGGAAAATGAGTCTGTTTTGTAGCGGTCACCAGCCAGAGCGGGTTTGGAGGAGTCTGGAGATGTAGCTGCTCCCTGTCGTGTGGGCAGCAGGAGGACCGAGGGCATCATGAGGGACTGGAGCTCACACCGGGGCCTTCCTCCTGGTAAATCTCCTACACAGGTTCCTTCCCTTGCATAGCCTTCTCCGTCATCCCAGTGGTCTGTGCCAGTGGGGGGAGGAGCATGGACCCAACTCAGCTGGCCTGTCTCCAGGAAGCCTCCTGTGGCCCCCATGCATGGCTCCGGCATGCTATCTCCCGTGTTCTCGAAGCACCTGTACTTCCTGAGCCCAGACCATCCATCTGGTCATTGCAGGTGGACCTGTCAGCTTCTCCCATTAGAATACAAGGCCTTGGCTGTCTAATTCTACCATTTGGTTACTGGTTATGAAGCATTACAACATGGTAGGCTCTTCACATGCTAGGACTCTGTTTCTTTCTCATAACAACTTGTCATAGATCCCTGGGGTGCCTGAGCTGGAACTCAACCCCAGGCCTGGCTGAAGGAGGGGCTCAGGTTTTCAGAGGCCACAGCTGCCTGGCTCTCCTGCCATCCTGCTCACCAGTTCATCTCTCCCACCTAGAATAACACCTCACAACACTTCAGGTGCTTAGTATGCAGTTGTTTCTTTTTAATTGTAGCAAAACATGCATAACAAACGATGTACCATTTTAACTGCCTGGTGTACAGTAAGGACAGTCCATAGTAAATATCAGCAGCCTCCTTGTCACTCAGGCTGAATGCAGGGCCTGTGTTGAGGAGAGGTGAGCTTTGGTTAACAGAAGGTGTTGGGAGCCAGGCTGACTCTGAAATGACTATTGTGGCAGGCAATAGGTTTGCGTGTCAGTTTTGTTTAGCCCAGGGGGGCTGCATGGGCGTGGAATGGACTTGAGGCAGGGATAGCAGGAAGGAGCAGAGACTAAAGAGATCCAGAGGTCTCACCTAACTGCCTTTCTTTCTATTTCACAGCCATATACAACTTCCAAGGCAGCGGAGCCCCCCAGCTCTCCCTGCAGATTGGTGATGTGGTGCGAATACAGGAGACATGTGGAGGTGAGTTGCTGGCCCATGCCCCAGGTGCTGGACCCTTGGCTGGTGGAAGCCCATAGTACACCCAGACCCCCCAGCCCTCTCTCTGAACCTGCAACTGTGTGGTCTGTTTAAAAATGTTTTGGTAACGCTAGTAATTAGAATGTACTAAACAGAAATGCTTTCTCATTTTAGGAATGTATGTTTCATAGCGAAAGCCTAAATGGGTGGTTCGATGTTTGTTATATTCTCCATTTGCCTCAGCCATGGGGCTATTCAGCCTGTGACTCTTGCTAGATACAGTTCGTTATTAGTATTAATATCATGATAAAGGGAAATAAGCATCATTAGGGTTTGGAAGGGTCCCATAAATCACACCTCTAATTCCAGGAGAGCTGATGTGCACAGTCGTGTAATTTGTTTACTGCATGAAGGCACCCAGTCTTGGGAGCAGGAGCTCACTGCCCTCCCCAAGCTGGGAGCCCTGTCTTGGGCAGTGTGGTGGTATCTCTTTCTTTCTCCTACAAAGGTGCCATTGCCTTGTGAAGCCAGGTGTCTACTGGGCTGTGTCCACCCATGGTAGTGTGGTGGTCGGGAGTGCTTTTTAAAATTTGCACAAAGACTAATGGCCTTTGACTCATAAGTCAGGCAGTTGGAAATCAATATGTCACTGATAAACTTGATAATGGGAGCATGGCTTGGGCATGAGAACCAAATGAGCTACTAATCTGTTACCCGCAGTCAGGCATGCTCCCATCCCTCACTGGCCCAATTGGCCCACCACAGTTCCCTCCTGCCTGGGACTGCTGGTAGCTCCTGCTACATGGAGGGCACAGAACATGGGCTTCCTGTGTCTGGGTAGAAAGGCAGAGGAAGAAGAGAGAGTGGATTGAGCACATAGGCCTGGTCTGCCCCCAGTGAATCCATCAGATAGGGACCTGGGGAGGGAGTGAAGGTCAGGGAGGAGCCACATGTGCCACTGTGAAGGAGGCCTTCCGTGGGGAAAGGCAGTCACTTGCAAGAGTAGCTGTCTTTGGTCCTTTCCACAAAATAGACACTGTGCTAAATTCTTTATAACACATGATCCTAGTCACTGCTCACCACAACCCATAGGACAAGCGGTGTCATTTCCAGTACTGGATTAGCCGCACGCAATCTCCTAGGCAATGGAGCCCCCAGCTGGGTCTGAAGATTTGTACAAGGATGCTTGTGTAAACACATACACACACAAAGACACACACAAACATACGTGTGTACATATATACACATATGCATACCTGTGCACATAGATACAACCAAAAAACATACAGAAAACCATTTTTGAGGGAAATAATTTGAAATTTGATATTTCAAGATAACTTTAAAAGGGGTCATGGGGGAAATGAGAACTTTGTTCATCTTCCTTATATTTATTTTATGCTTTAGTATTATTTTTACTTGGGGTTGTAGATGAGGGGATACCAGGGCCTGCAAAGTTCACACTCCGGCCCTGTTGAAACCTTTTACACAAGGAGTGGACAAGGCTGGAGGAGAGGGGTGGGGACACTGTCCTAGAGAACTGGGTCTGTGATTCCAAGCACCCTGCCCCCTGCCCACAGCATAACCCGATCTTTTACAAATCTAGTTCTGCCCAGTGGCAGACAAGCAAACTGTAGGTGACTACCAAGGGCAAAGAATGAAAATGAAAACAGCAGCAACTCTCCTCAGTGCCTCTTTCCTGCTACTGGATGCTAATGCTGAGAAACAGGTACGAGACCTCACATTTGCAGATGAGGAAACGGAGGCAGGGAAATGACTCATCTCAAGTTGCACAGTGAGCCGGTGGATTTTTTTTTTTTTTTTTTTTGAGACGGAGTCTTGCTCTTGTCTCCCAAGCTGGAGTGCAATGATGCAATCTCGGCTCACTGCAGCCTCCGCCTCTCAGATTCAAGCAATTCTTGTGCCTCAGCCTCCTTAGTAGCTGGGATTACCAGCATGCGCTACCATGCCTGGCTAATTTTTGTATTTTCAATAGAGACGGGGTTTCGCCATGTTGACCAGGCTGGTCTTGAACACCTGGCCCTGGGTGATTTGCCCACCTCGGCTCCCCAGAGTGCTGGGAGCACCCCCAGAGTGCTCACAGGCGTGAGCCAACGCGCCTGGCCCCAGTGGCTCTTTTCTGATGGCCAAGCCCACACTCTTTCCTCCACCCATGCCTGCCAAAACAATAACAAGGCCTTGGTCATTATTTTCTGTGTCCTACATTGTGAAATCCAGATGAGCATTTTTCTCTTCATTGTATGCAGCTTCCCTGGATAGAAAGCTTGAGGGAACAAACCTCCCCCACAGGCTGCCATAGTCAGAGCCTTGCCAGTACCTTTTCCTGGCCTGGCGCCCTGACCTTTACGAAGGCTACTCTGGTGGACTCAAGCCACCTTTAATCATCTCTGGGACACCTTTATCCTTTCTTTGGTTCTGATTTTCCGTTTCTAATTCAATTAGTCTTTTCAATTAGTCTTATTTTAATGTATCTTTGTAAATTAGTCACAATATCTTGCTGGAAAAAGCTGGATATATTCATTTGTAAGTGGCTAATAATTTATTAATTCTTTGAAAAGACAGTGTTCAGAAGTCTGCTAGAATGAGTCTAGCTATCTGAGGAAATATCATATCTCCCGGTATGCAAATTATTAGGACTTCTCATGCATACGCTCATGGCTATGCAGAGTTTCCAAACTGGAATTTAGGGGGATCCAAGGCTTCTTGGGGTGCCTTGAGTGGCAGAAGGAAATGGAGCTGGAGGGGGTCTGAGAGCAGGTCTGGTGTTGTCTACTTTGCAGATGGGGTGTGTGGTCTGTGATTCTGATCGAAAAAAATAGTTCCTCCAAAAATATAAAAGATGTGAAAACCACAATGTTAGTCAAAAATTGGTCAAAACTGTGTAGTAGAAAGAATATGGGTGTACCGGTGAAACTTTCTTATAGAAAACTACTTCAAAAACAAAATCCAGCCAATTGAAAGGTAAATCACAATAAAGGAATATAGGATTAAAAAGCTGTGATAAAAGGAAATAGTGGCCAATATTGGGTCAAAATGAATCGGTTTATAAAAATTGATATTAAAAACAGTAGGAATGTCTTGTAGAAGGCACAAACATAAAAAAAAAGTGTGATTTTTCCCCCCAATCACTTCCTTCAGTGATATTTGGTTGACATCTTTCCTGAGATTTGGTGACATCAGACGACTTGAATCTCATATCCATGTGCTGCTCACCCACTTCTTCCCTTTCCCCAGTTCAAATAAGACCTGGGGAAGGAGTGAGTTTGGGATGTTTTCTTTCCTATTCTTTGTCTTCTCTACTGAAATAAGCCTTATGATTGACCAGTCCACCGTACAAATGGTCATGTAGCTGGAGAATGAAATGCCAGATGCCCCTGACATCATGATATTTATGGCTACCAAAAAGAATGTTACTGTTGGGAACCTAGATAATATTTTAAAAAATCTAATAAAATTGAGACTTGGGAGGAGAATGGAAGAGAATAGCTAACTCAATGACATCACTTTGACAACAAAGTCAATGAATATTAATTGGAAATAAAACATGGAATTAAAAAAAAGGCTTCTATCTTTGAATGCTTTTCATAACAATTTTCATTTTAGAGAAGTTTTTAAGAGATCTTTTTAGTGATAAAGTAACATTGAATCGAAGTTCAAATGTCTCTCAATTTCACTTGGTTTCTTTTTCTTCTGTTAAATACAAATAAGATTAAATAAAATTTTTATTTACATAGTATCTTCACTATATGCTCATTTTTATGAGAGTGTTTTAAAAATCATATTTTATCTTTTTATCTGTTATTCTATGTACATAAAAATAAATGAAGAGTTGACTGGAATGATATTAATAGTGTTTTTCTGTGTAATGGGATTCAGGATAATTCTTTAAGTTTTTATGTCTGTACTTTTCTGTTTAGTTTAAATTCTTTATAATAGCATATATTAGTTTTAAACATACAAAACAAAGTACAGTCTTTAAGCTGGGCATGGTGGTGTACACCTATAGTTCTAGCTACTTGGGAGGCTGAGGCAGAAGGATCTCTTGAGACTAGGAGTTCAAGACTAACAAGACTCTATCTCTGAAAAATGAGGCAAAAAAGGTATGAAGAGTAAAATAACAGTCACTTACATCCCAACCACCCATAATTAATCATTGCCAACACCTGAGGATATTTGCTTCCAATCTACAAGACTGCATCATCATCATTATTATTATTATTACTGAGATGGGGGTTTCACTTTGTTGCCCGGTCTGGTCTCCAACTCCAGGGCCGAAGCAGTCCTCCTGCCTCAGCCTTCCAAGTACCTGGGATTACAGATGCATGCCACCCTGTCGAGCTTTCAATAGTTTTAAAATTTTCCCCACCACCTCCAGTAAAGAAATGAAAAGAGCACTGGCTTTTGAATCAGAAAGTTATTCCATGCTTCTGCTACCCACTAGTGGAGTCATCCTGGGTATGTAAGCTTTAGGTTTCTCATCTGTCAAGTGGGTTGTTTTCACCTTGCTTCTGGGCTTGTTATGAGGATAAAATGAGAAAAAGTAAAGAAACTGTGTAGTACCAGCCTGGCTCATAGAAGGTTCTCTGTGTTTGTTAATTCCATCCTCTCCCCCATTATGTAGCGCTTTACCGAAACTCACAGAGGTATATTTTTACAACATGGCCCAGAAGCTGAATCTTTGCCTGGAATGGGTGAGGCTAGCCCTTCCTTGCCTATGTACTAAATTTACTCAGCTGGATGAAGAGGGAAAACAGGACCCTAACCTGAAAGTTTAAATACGGGTGAATTTCACTTTTTATTATAAAGATAATGTATTGTTATGATAAAAACTCCCATAGTTCAAGATGGTACTCATGCTACGCCATGCTAAGCCTTAGACATGAAATGCTGACTTCATTGTCCGTATTATATCTCTCATGCTGCCTCTTTTACCTAGAGGCGGCATAAACATTCTGTGTTTTAGATGTGGAAAACACATGTAAGTGTACTGAGCATAGGAATTCCTCATAGAAGGGACAAACATGAAAAAAGCAGTGTTAGTTTATTTCCCCCCAGTCACTTCCTCCAGTCATACTTGATTGACATCTTTCCTGATATTTGATGACATCGGAAGACTTCAATCTTATATATGCATTGTGCAGCTCACCTACTTCTTCTGTTTCCCTGGTTTGAACAAGACCTGGGGAAGGAGGGAGTTTGGGTTTCCTTCTTTCCAATTCTTTCTTCTCTACTGAAATAAGCCCTCTGTGATCAGCTAGTCCACTGTAGAAATAGCCATGTAGCTGGTGATTGAGATGCCAGATGCCCCTGACATCTTTGTATGAAACTCCTGGAATGTACTCATACTGTGTTTGGATGTAGTTTTGGGGTGGAGGAACTGTATCATGCCCTCCTGAGGCAACAACTTCCTACCTCCAAAGGCTGTCATGGGAGAATTGCTTGAGCCCAGGAGTTCGAGGCTGTAGTGAGGCATGATCACGCCACTGCACTCCAGCCTGGGCAACAGAGTGAGACTTTGTCTCTAAAAATAAATAAATAAATAAACAAATAAAATCAGAGGAGTGAGGGAGGAGATGGATAGAGCATCCTCTGCTTTTAAAAAATAACGCGTTGCTTTTGTTGTTGCTGTTTTCCAGAAATGCAACTACATACTCTGTGTACTATTCTGAGACCTTCTGTTCTCATTTGAAAATATTGGAGTGCTTTCTAAGTGAACACATATTTATTACCATATTGTTGGTTTGGCTGCAAAAAGCTTGGCACAATGACATTTTGAATGTACCCTTCACCGAGTAGGGTACACCCAGAGCCATACACAGTGGGCATGCTAATAACTCTTTTGAGGGTGATCTTGACCCATCCAAATTATTTGCTTTTACTATAAGTGAGGACATTATGAGCACTTAATATGGAATCTTTTTAAAGCACCACCTTGCAAGGTGATAGTCTTTTGTTCAGGTGTGCTGTAGTGACAGGTCACTTTGAAAAGGACTCCATTTTCTTCAGTAAGGCTGCTCCATTATCAGCAGTGTATATATGAAGTTTTCTTCCCTTCTGTATGAGGATGAGGCTAAGACGTCAGTAAACTTCCATTATGTTTCATTTGAAGCATGTCTCTTTGCTTTGTTGTGATGGAAATATGTTGAAACGACCTTAGTGAAAAAACAAAAATGATATTATAAATCCATATGTCCTGAAAATAAAATAGAAAATGTGCCCAACTTTCTCTGCATTATTATTAATTGATTTTTTTAAAAGAATGGTATCTACTAACTCTTTTGGACACTGGGCAAACTCTCTGAGTTTGAGGCACTATTATTCTCATTTTATAGATGAGGGGACTGAGGCTCAGAGGAAAGTATTAACATGTCTATGATCACACAGTTAAGTAGCAGATCTCCATCAAATTCAGACTTTGATTGCATAGTTGATACTCTTTAAAATTTTTTAAATTGTATATATTTAAGGTATATAACATGATATTATGAGATACACATAGGTAGTAAGATAGTTATGATAGTGAAACAAATTAACATATCCATCATCTCACATAGTTACCTTTTTTGTTTTTGTTTTTGTGGCATCAGCAGCTAAAATCTAATCATTTAGCAGAAATCTCAAATACAGTACAATTTTATTGACTACAGATGCCTTCTTGTACATTAGATCTCTAGACTTGTTCTTCCTACATATCTGTTACCCTGTAACCTCTAATCTACATTTCCCCATTTCATTCCTCCCATCCCCTACCCTGCCCTGGTAACTACTGTTTCATTCTGTATGTCTGTTTATTTGACTCTTTTTTTGTTGTTCCATATATAAGTGAAATAATGCAATACTTTCTGTGTTGTCTTATTTCACTTAGCATAATGTCTTCCAGGTTCATCCATGCTGTGACAAATGGCAAGATCTCCTCCTTTTTAAAGGCTGAATAATATTCCATTGTATATGTACATTACAGTTTCTTTATCTGCTCATCCATTGGTGAGCATGTGGGTTGTTTCCATATCTTGGCTATTGTGAATAATGCTGTAATGAATATGAGAGTACAGACATCTTTACAAGGCAGTTATTTCATTTTCTTTGGATCTATGCCTTGAAGAAGGATTGCTGGGTCATATGCTAGTTTTATTTTTAATTTCTTTAGGAACTGCCATACCTTTTTCAACAATGAGTGTACCAATCTACATTCTCACCAACAGTGTAGAAGAGTTCTCTTTTTTCCACAACCTCGCCAACATTTGTTATCTCTTGACTTTTAGATAATAGCCATTTTCACAGGTGTGAGGTGACATCTCATTGTGGTTTGATTTTCATTTTTCTAACAACTAATGATGTCAAGCACCTTTCCATATACCTGTTGGCCATTTGTATGTCTTCCTTGGAGAAATGTCTATTCAGGTCCTTTGCCTATTTTGCACTCATTTTTATACTATTGAGTTATATGAGTTCTTTATAAAATTTTTGATATTAACCCCTTATCAGAAGTATAGTTTACAATTTTTTCCCTAATTCACACGTTTTTGTTTCATTTTGTTGTTTTCTTTGGTATGCAGAAGGTTTTTAGTCAGGATTCACACTCTTTACCAGTGTATTAGTCTGTTTTCACACTGCTGTAAAGAACTAGCTGAGACTGCATAATTTAAGAAGAAAAGAGGTTTAATTGACTCACAGTTCTGCATGGCTGGAGAGGCCTCAGGAAACGTAAAATCATGGTGGAAGATGAAGGGGAAGCAAGGCATGTTTTACATGGCAGCAGGAGAGACAGACAGAATAACAAAGGAAGTGCCATACTTTGAAACCATCAGATCTTGTGAGAACTCACTATCACAAGAACAGAATGGGGGAAACTGCCCCTATGATCCAATCACCTCCCACCAGTTCCCTCCCCTGACACATGGGGATTACAATTTGAGATGAGATGTGGGTGGGGACACAGAGCCAAATCACATCATTCCTCCCCTGGCCCTTCCAAAATCTCATGTCCTTCTCACATTGCAAAATCAATCACGCCTTCCCAACAGTCCCCCAAAGTCTTAACTCACTCCAGCATTAACTCAAAAGGCCAAGTCCAAAGTCTCATCTGAGACAAGGTAAGTTCCTTCCAAATATGAATTGGTAAAATCAAAAAAACAAGTCAGTTACTTCCAAGATACAGTGGGGGTACAAGCATTGGGTAAATTCTCCCATTCCAAAAGGGAGAAATTAGCTAAAACAAAGGGGCTACAGGCCCCATGCAAGTCCAAAACACAGCAGGGCAGCCATTGAATCATAAAGCTCCAAAATCTCCTTTGATTCCATGTCTCACATCTGTGCAAGGTTACGTTGGTGCAAGGGGTGGGCCCCCAAGGTCTTGGGCAGCTCTGCCTCTGTGGCTTTACAGGGTACAGCCCTCACAGCTTCTTTCACAAGCTGGTATTGAGAGCCTGCAGCTTTTCTAGGCACACAGTGCAAGCTGTTGGTGGATCTACCATTCTGGGGTCTGTAGGATGGTGACCTTCTTCTCACAGCTCCACTAGGCAGTGGCTCACTGGGCACTCTGTGTGGGGGCTCCAACCCCACATTTCCCCTCTGCACTGTCCTAGCAGAGGTTCTCCATGAAGATTCTGCCCCTGCAGAAGACTTCTGCCTGGACATCCAGGCATTTCCATACATCCTCTGAAATCTAAGCAGAGATTCCCAAAGTTCAACTCTTGTCTCCCGTGTACCTGCAGGCCTAACAGCACATGAAAGTTGCTAAATCTTGGGTGCTGCACCCTGTGAAACAACAGTTTTAGCTGTACCTTGGCCCCTTTTAACCATAGCTGGAGGTGGAGTGCCTGGGACACAGGGCGCCAAGTCCTGAGGCTGCACAGAGCAGCAATGGGGCCCTGGGCCCAGCCCACAAAACCATTTTTCCCTCCTAGGCCTCTGGGTCTGTGATTGGAGGGGCTGATATGAAGATCTCTGAAATGCCCTGGAGACGTTTTCCCTATTATCTAGGCTGTTAACATTCAGCTCCTTGTTACTTATGTAAATTTCTGCAGCTTCCTTGAATTTCTCCACAGAAAATGGGTTTTTCTTTTCTATCACATGGTCAGGCTGCAAATTTTCCAAACTTTTACTCTCTGCTTCCCTTTTAAACATAATTTCCGATTTCAGACCATCTCTTTGTGAGTGCATATGATTATATACTTTTAGAAACAGCCAGGTCAGATCCTGAATGCTATGATGCTTAGAAATTTCTTCTGCCAGATACTCTAAATCATCTCTCTTATGTTCAGATTTCTACAGATCTCTAGGACAGGGGCAAAGTGCCGCAGTCTTTTGCCAGAGCATAGCAAGAGTGACCTTTGCTCCAGTTCCTAAGAAGTTCCTCATTTCCATCTGAGACCACCTCAGCCTGGATTTCATTGTCTATATCACTGTCAGTATTTTGGTCAAAACCATTCAACAAGTCTCTAGGAAGTTCCAGACTTTACCACATCTTCCTATCTTTTTCTGAGCCCTTCAAACTGTTCCAACCTCTGCCTGTTACCCAGTTCTAAAATTGATTCCAGATTTTCAGGTATTTTATGGCAGTCCCCCAGTTCTGTCAGTACCAAGTTTCTGTATTATTCTGTTTTCACACTGTTATAAAGAACTACCCGAGACTGGGTAATTTATGAAGAAAAAAGGTTTAATTAACTTGCAGTTCTGAATGGCTAAGGAGGCCGCAAGAAACTTACAATCATGGTGGAAGGTGAAGGGGAAGCAGATACATCTTACATGGCAGCAGGAAAGAGAAAGAGCAAGGGGAAAGTGCCACACTTTGAAACCATCAGATCTCATGAGAACTCGCTGTCACCAGAACAGCATGAGGGAAATCACCCCTATGATCCAATCACCTCCCACCAGGTCCCTCCTCTGACACAAGGGGATTACAATTTGATATGAGATTTGGGTGGGGACACAAAGCCAAATCACATCAACCAGTGATAGGTACTAGCTTCCATTTGATCTCAATATTATTATATATTTCAACACACAAGAAAGAAAAAGCACTCCTAAGTACTCATCACTCAGATGAATGTCAACATATTTATATATGTTTACATATAAATATGGTAGCGGGAGAACTTATATATGTGTGTGTGTTTATATGTATATACACATGTTTATATGTATATACACACATATGTGTATACTTTCTTCAGACATTTGTTTTTAAGAAATAAAAATTTCGAATGAAATTGAAATCCCTTTTTACGCCTCCTCTATTCTTTTTTCTTTTGTCCATATGTAGGTAACACTTATCCTGAAATCAGTATGTTTTCTTTCCATCCAAGTTTTTGTACTTTTGCCAGATGCATATACTTTCTAACCTTGTCTAATAAATAGTGTTTGTAGCGCCCATCTGGGGCTAGGTGTTATTTCCCTCACTCTACAGATGAAAACACTGAGGTTTAAGTGACACGACCAAAGGCTATGTGGCTTGGAAATGGCATAGGGAGGACTGGATCTCCAGATCTCAGATTCTTTTTTGATGTTGTGGGATATTTTAAATCTCCTGCCTCCCCTGACTCTTAGAGGATTTGAGAATCTAGATATATTCGATATTGGTATTTGAGATGTGAAAAGAGAGGATTATCTAAATAACTGGCACTTTAAAATTTTCCAAAAGAATTGTACAGATATTTCCTCTTCTCATCTTCCTCCAGAATGCATGTCTAGTCAGTTCAGGCTGCTGTATATCATAAACTGCTTAAACAACAGAAATTTATTTCTCATACTTATGGAGACTGGAAAGTTGAAGATCTAGGCACCAACAGATCTGGTTTCTGGTGAGGGCTGCTTCTTGGTTTGTAGATGGCTGAGTTCTTGTCATAGCCTCACATGGCAGAGGGCAAAGAGAGAGGGAGCAAACTCTTCTGTGAGGGCACTAATCCCATTCATAAAAGCTCCATTCTCATGACCTAAGGACCCCACCTCCTAATGCCATCACATCAGCTGTCAGAATTGCAACATATGAATTTTGGAAGGACACATTCAGGCCATAGCAATGCACATTGTGAATTTTATGTTAAAGAAAGTGGTTATTTCATGGCAAGGGTTAGCAAAAAAGCTCTTGTTATTATTGAATTCAAAAGAGTGTTGAACTCAGGAGCGGATTCTGGGACATGGTAAATGCCATGTTATACTGAGCCTGCTTTTGATCATGGTGTCCATTGTCCAGCAGTTTTTCTCTTTTGTACCAACTGGTGTTATCTGCCCAGTCATGTCTTGGAGCATAGACAGATGTAGCTGATTGGTGACCATATTAGGGAACCAACATCAGTGGTCAGAGATAAATGACCTAGCAGAAGTGAAAATGCCGGAAAAATGTCATAAGGATAGTCCTGATGCAGGTGATGCACTAGGCATGGGTTTGGATTCTGGTTTGGCTGCTTTTCTGCTAAAGAATGTGTTGGAATTTCTTCCCCACCTGTTTGATCTCAGTGTCACCATCCGGCAAGTGGAGATAAAGCCTTCTTGCAATGAATCCCTGGAGATTTGTTCCTGAAAGCATGTAGCCCAGTGCAATATATATAGTTGGTGCACAAGTAATGTTGATTGAACTTGAACCTGGGAGCCAGAATAAGAATATTGGGTGTAAGTGTCAGCAGAATCCTGTTGTCAGGAGTGAGCTGCAACTCTGAGAATTAGGAAACCTATAAGATGTATACATATAAGCGAGTTTTGAGGTTCAGAGAAGGCAAACTCCTTGGATCCAGGAAGACTAGGCACCCTAATGGAGTCCCTGTCACAAAGATGCAGATGTGGACATGAGCTTTGTATAGGGACCATCTATTGGTCCCTCGATTGTTTTTCTATTTTTTGGTGGATTTTAGTGGACTTGGCCATCATGTGGGTTCAAGTCACTGCTACCAGATGACTTTATCTGTATTTGCACTCTCATCCCATCACATGGGAGACAATGTGACCAACCAGCTTTAAGGATTGGCTTCGAAGTCATATAAGCTTGAGTTTGAACCTCGGTTGTATGATCTTGGCCCAGCCCATCAATTTACTTGAATATCAATTTCCTCATCTATAAAATGGGAATGATAATTCTTAGCTCACAGTGTTGCTCTGAGGATTAAACGAGAGAATGCCTGTGCAACATTTAGCATACAGCTTTGCATGTTGCAGGTGACCAGTGAAAGACAGGTAATAATAATATTACAAAGTTGCATTTCTATCTAGTTGGTGAAAAGGGGCAAATAAAGGAGGCTGTTGTATCATAGTGCAGCAGGGTGTTGCTTGAGTGTAAATCTCAGCTGCATCACCCACTAACTGTGTGACCATCAGCAAGCTGCTTAATCTCTGTGCCTATTTTCATTTGCAGAACTGAAGCAGTAATAGGATTGTTGTAAAGATTAATTTATAATTTGACAAAACAAAACAAAAAATGTCAACAGAGTTACCAGTACGTAGGAAGCACTTAGAAAGTATAAGCAGTATTGTTAATTATGGATTATTTGACAATAGTTGTTGACAAATAATTATAGGCTACTGAAAATAGAATGTGATGCTTCATGAAGTAGAACATCTTCCATCACTGGAAGTATTCAGGTGGAAAGTAACTTAGTGGAGATTTAGTTTTGGAGATTCAGACACTGAGAAGCTAGAAATATTAATATTAGGTAACCATCAAATCATTCCCTCATAATATAGGAAGCATAGCGTGATCACTGCTTATGTTCAAAACCTGACACTGCAACCTCTACTAGCTGTGTGATCCTTGGAAAGTCACTTAACTTCTCTGTGCCTCAGGTAGGCCACTCATTTGTAAAAAAGGATAATAACAGTTCACACCTCATACGGTTGTTACGAATATTGAAGGGCTTAATATACAAAGAGTGCTTAGAATGGTATTTTTATTTCCCACCTGAGATTCTCTTTCTAACCTCCCTTTCTTCCTTTCTGTTTTTCCTCTCTCCTTCCTTTCTCTTTCTCCTTCCTCTCACTTTCTGTCACTCAAAAAGGAGCCATCGTGGCCGCCTGTTGCTTCAGAGTTTCCTTTAGGTCCTGGCCGTCAGGCTGACTCATGACTATGAAGGGTGACTTTGCATTTTAAGTTGTTTGTTTTGGGGCTTGCTTGTATGTCTATGGGGAACATATTTCATCAACAATCTGTCAGCCCAGTAATGAGGGTCTGCTAATGAGGCTCCCGACAGATGCGTTTTATGTACAGAGATGACAAATGCCACTCCTTGGCTGTGTTCAAATCATTTCAAAGGCCAGCGGACTCATTACGGTCATCAGGACTTGCTGCACTCAGGCGTATTTTGTCTGAGTGTGTGTAATTTGGATTTCTGTTCACTGAAACATTTTTTAATATTCCCACAAAGGCAAGATCTTTTAAAATCTCTGTTCCTTCATCTGTCCCTAATTCCCTGTCCCTTTATCTGTCCCTAAACTTACCTGTTTTGTAATGACTAACTTTTGTAAATCACATTTTAGACACCATTTGCTGCTGTTAGAACGGTCAGTGTTATTTTAGGATGTTTGCCCAAATCCAGGAGCATTTCTATGTCCTGAAGGCAGGAATTGAAAACATGCAGATGATCACAGGGCCCAGGAAGGCAATGGACATGAGGGAGGGACTGCATTGAGGCTGGCAGACTGGAGGCAGATGCTCTGTCTGGTGGGCCCTGCTGCTCTTCTCCTCCCAGCTGGTTGGGAGCACTGGCCAGCACAACTAGAGCTCCTGATTTTTCAAAACCAGGAGCACCTCTATATGAAGTTGACTTTTAGATGTTATTTTGAGATGTGGCAACCAATTCAACAGATTTCAAAGACTATGAGCTTCCAGAGTTTGATCTCTACCCAAGGTCTAAAGCAATTTGCAGTAGTTTTACTAGTTAAAACAAAACAGAAAAACAACAAACTTGTAATAAATGAGGGACCTGTTTCTTTGTTTTCTCTTTGCAGACTGGTATAGGGGATACCTCATAAAGCACAAAATGTTACAGGTAAGGTCACCTGGTTTTTATTTGGGTCAGTACTGGATGTCTTCATATGGCCCTACTCTCCCATCTGAGCAGGTCTCTCCCACCGTTGTTCCTCAGCAAAGGGAACCCAACCCTCCCTCCTGTGCCCTGTGCTCTCTGACCTCTGTGCCTTGGCGCTCGCTGTGCCTCAGCTCCCTCCCATTTCCGTCACTCTTTAAGGTTCATCTCTGGTGCCATCTTCTCCCTGCAACTTTTCCCTATATGCCACTCACTTGATTTCTCCCTCCCTCGAGTCTCTGGGGGGTTGTGCCTTGATAAATTTGAAATTTATTCTACTGCCTTCCTTTAGAGTTGTTTGCGACGTTCAGTCATCTCCTCATCCGTATATCCAGGTCAACACAGAAAGGACAGGTCTGGTTTCTACCTTCGAGGGGTTCTCTTGTTCTAACCTCATGTTTCACTGTCGTCTCCATGCGAGCAGATGCTTGCTTTGCTTGTCTCATTTTCTCTCACAGCATCTAGCACAGTGACCAGATGTCCCCAGTATGTACATTGGTTGCATTTATGAAGGAAGGGATTTACAAGTAATTGATAAACTTACCTTGTTAACTGAGCCAAATGTATGGAGCAAGGAAATGATAGAAGCTTCTTCCTTCTTCCCTGACATGCTGTGTTGGGAGGGATGCCCCTACTCTGCTCTCTCAAAGAACAATGGAATAAATGCAGGCAGAATAGGTCTCAGATCAAACTAGCCCAAATGCACCTAGGAACGTTGTTACTTCAGGACCAGTTATTTCTGACCTTCTGGTTGTTCCTGACCGTGAAGGGTGACTGCTTTCCGGAATCGGGCAGGTGACGGGAGAAGCAGAGCTCCTGGTCTCGCTTAAAGTCAGTGAGTGGTTTAGATTGTCTTTCAAACGATACTGTCTTATAGCCCATCTGTAGGATGAGTGGCCATAATGCGTTGAAGCATCCCTTGGGATCTAGGGCTATTGTGAGACCTAGGGCTATTGTGGGATCTGGAGCAACTGATGGAGAACTGGAGGGAAAGCCAGATCTAGACAAGTAGATTTAGAATCCAGCCCCTGCTCTATCTGGCTCTGGGTTTATTCCTTTAAAGTCTGAGGATTTTATAAGCCAGTAGCTTTTAGAAAAAAAATTATAAAGACCTAGGGTCATTCATTTCTGCGGTGATATATCTTTTTATTTCATTTTGTTTTGTTTCCAACAGGGCATTTTTCCTAAGTCATTTATCCACATCAAGGAAGTGACAGTTGAGAAAAGAAGGTATTTGCCATTCTTCACCAGACTTGACCCTCCAGTGGCTCATGGATGTCTCTGTCCTGTTTATTTTGAGAATCTGACTTGGCAGATCTGAGGGGTGCTCAGCTTATCTTCCTTGTGCCTGTGTGTATTTGTGGATCTCCTTTCTCTCCCTCAATGGGAGATCTAATCCAAATTGATTCATGTTCAGATCTGACTCTGAGGGGGTATTAGTTTGGAGAATCAAACTTTTTGCTGGCGGCTACCTTAGAACTGTATTAAAGTAGATTAATCCTAAATAATGAGCCCACCCTAGCAAAGGAGGACGTAACAAAGCAAGTCCTTTGTATTTGCATAATGTAATTGGTGTGGCTATTGGAGGCGTTTTAGTCTAATGTCAGGAAGGCCCCTCTTCACAGCTGCAGCTTAATGCAAATTTGTTCGTGTTTTATCTGGTCAGCACCTGGGTCTCAATTTCACACCACTTTTTCTCCCACCTTAAATAGAAATACTGAGAACATCATTCCTGCAGAAATTCCTCTGGCACAAGAAGTGACAACGACACTTTGGGAATGGGGAAGCATCTGGAAACAACTCTATGTGGTGAGACTCAAAATTGCTCCCTGAGATGGAAGCTTCTTGCAGTCTTCAGTTTGGTTCCAGTTTTCAGTTTAGTATTGAGTCAGGCAGGTGGAGGTGGCTTTGATGACATAGCAGAGAACACACTGTTAACGTATGAGGACATCAAGGCCTAGAGAGGATCAGGGACTTTCTCAAAGTCACAGAGCTAGCTGGTGACAGAGCCATAATCAGTGGTGTCTGCTGTGAACCTTAGGTGTTTAGTACAGAAGTTGTCAAAGTTGAGCATGCATAAGAATCACCTTGAGAACTGTTAAAAATAAAGCTTCCTCCCAAGGGGTTTAATAATCGCGTTTTTAGTAAACTCGGATTTGATTTGCTATTCTGCTGATAACACCTTGAGAAATACTGTTCTTATACTTTAATTAACCAGTGGCTATTGTCCTCAGATCTATGAAGAAGTTTTGACTCTGGAAAAACAGAGAACATATTTTTGCATTTGTTTTCCCTGTTTTGAAGCAAATATAATTTTAAATCCTCCTTTGATGCTCTCAAGCTCCTAATGAAAGCAATTAGCTAAGCAAACCATTAAGCTGAGAGTGAAAATGTCAACCAAGGCTTACTACATGCTTATTTTGGCACTGTGCACACATGCTGGTGTATGCACAGAATTTGTAGACTTACCTTTCATGGTCTTAAATGTTGACTCCCATGTGGACATTTCATAATATGAAGACATAATTGGCACACTCAATTTTATTTGCTTTAGAAAAGTTTAGGGGGCAAATAGCATACTTTGGCTAAAGCAAATTTTTGTTCATCTCCACTACCCTCAACCTTTTTTCTTTTTTCTTTTTTTTTTTTTTTTAAGATGGAGTATTTTTAGTAGAGATAGAGTTTCACCATGTTGGTCAGGCTGGCCTTGAACTCTTGACCTCAGGTGATCCACCCACCTCGGCCTCCCAAAGTGCTGAGATTACAGGCATGAGCCACTGTGCCCAGTCCACTACCCGTTTTAAAACATCACAATGACATGTACCATTGAAGCTTGGCATTTTCCCTTAGGAAATATTTGAATAGTAAGTCCATTTGCTCTAGTCAGGAGGTCCTTAAACATCTAGTACTTCGGTATCACATTCCTGATTCTTGCCATATCTGCATACAACCTGTGTAATATTTACTTAATACCTGCATTGGATCTCTTTTCAGTAAACTTGAATCTATAGACATAAAGAATGAAATAGCATGCTGCATCATTCCAGCAGTTCTCAATTCCCCGTCTCCAACTAGATGCCTCACAATTCAGTTCAACTCTGACTACCCAGGGTAGCACCAGACTCCATGGGTTTAAATCCTCAATCCCACAAGATAGCCCTCACTTTAGATGCCAGTCACAAGTCCTGGGTGCCCAGGCTACCTGAAGTTCTGTTGGACTTGGCTATAAATTCAGGGATTCTCACTACCCCTCCCTGCCTGGGCATCCCCTTTTCCCACTTCAGGTTTCATAATTTGTTAGAACAACTCAGAGAACTCAGGAAAGTGCTATACATATGATTACGGTTTTATTATAAATGATGTAACTCAAGAACAGCATCGTGGAAGACAGACACAGGGCAAGGCTTAGAGGGGCACAGAGCTTCCATGTCCTCTCTCGACGCACCACCCTCCCAGCACATTGATGTGTTCACCTTCTGGGAAGCGCCTCAAACGTTATTCACCAAGAGTTTTAATCAGAGGTTCATTACACAGGCATAATCGATTAAATTATTGGCTATTGGTGCTTGAGCTCAATCCTCAGTCCCCCTACCCTCCCAGAGGTTGGGGTGGGGCAGGTGGAGGGGAATGGGGCTGTTAAGTTCCAGCCCTGTAGTCATGTGGTTGGGGGTTTGGTTCCTGGTTGGTTCCTTTGCAACCAGCCCCTCATCCTGAAGCTATCTAGAGGCCCTCCTAGAGTCACCTCATTAGCATAAACTCAGGTATCATTGAAAGGCTATTGTTAGGAATAAGAAAATATATTCTTATCACTCTGGATATTGCAAGAGTTTTAGGAGCACTGCTTCAAGAACCAAGGACAAAGACCAAGTATATATATGTGTGTGTGTGTATATATATGTGTATATATGTGTGTGTGTATATATATGTGTATATATATATTTTTTTGTTATACCACCCTCACTTCCCCAAATGGAAAGACAAAAGTACTTGGCACAATTAGAAGAACATTATTCAACTAAATACAATGAAAACAAGATAACATTATTTTTATTAAAAAAAAATTTTGGAGACAGGGTCTCGCTCTGTCACCCAGGCCGGAGTGCAGTGGGGCCATCATAGTTCACTGGAGTTCTAAACTCCTGGGCTCAAGCGATCCTCCCGCCTCAGCCTCTGGAACATACTTGCTATTGTACCTGTCAAAAGCTCTGAGTCCAAGATCTTTTCTCTCTCCTTGTTAAAAAAGACATTAGCAATGTGTGAGAGGTGTTAGAGACATATTACTGTAAAATTGCAGCTTTCTCTTTCCCTTACACAGAAGGAAGGAAACGGAGTGGAAGAGAATCGCCCTAGGGGTCCATGTTGTTTGACCTTGTATCTTTGTACCACGAAGAGCCATCTTGCTTTCCATAGGTGGTACACATGCCGCACTTTGGGGAAGGCTGCCCTAGAAGCAGTCCTTTGTCATCAGAGAAATGGCCCTGGCTCCCAGCCTCAAAGGGCCTGAGCTCTGGGACCTCCATTAGGGCAGATGTTCATAGCATTCCTGTTCAATAAATATCTTTTTAGATAAAGTCAGAAATCACTCATTCCTTAACCAAGAAGTGATTGAGATTTTTATTTTTGCTTTTGGGAAATCCCTGTGGCCCATGAGGAATAAATATTTCAACGACTAGGACCCCCACCTAATCACTTTGTAGTGGGTAGGGCTGGGAGAGAGCCTCAGGCCACGGCCCTTGACCACACTCGCCTGACTTTGGCACAGCCTGCCAAATAGATGGTCAGGCCCCTTAACACAGGCGATTATGGGTTGTTTCTTGTCTCCTAGGCCAGCAAAAAGGAGCGTTTTCTGCAGGTGCAGTCCATGATGTACGATCTGATGGAGTGGAGGTCCCAGCTTCTCTCAGGAACCTTGCCCAAGGACGAGCTGAAGGAACTGAAGCAGAAAGTCACGTCCAAAATTGACTATGGCAACAAGTAACCTCTCTTTCCTCTGTAAAGAGGCTTTCTTCCCCCAGCCATCCTCTCTCTTCCCTTTCTCTCTCCCCAGAAGCTTGGTTTCATTTTTAGATGCAAGTTTGTCACTTTCTGTTTGGGAGAAGGTTGTGACCAATGACTGTGCTTGTGTGCTGTTGTTACCACCCCACGGGGACTGAGGGACACGCAGGTGGAGAGAAGGCTTGTACTTACACGGTGTTATTACCAGGCTGAGAGATTTAGGACACTCATTTAACCTACTTCCGATGGACTAGGGAGCACAGTCATGCTGGTTCACTTTCAGCTTAGTTGTCGTTTTATCCCTACATTTGCAAAATTCTCCCTTAAATCCCAGTGTGAAACTTAATGTCTCTTCCCCCATCCTAAAGTATCCAACCCACACACCATCAGCTAACTCAAATGCACAATTACAAAAATGTTTCCTCAAAAGGGAAGAGAAGTAAAAATTGGTTGGGATTTGAATGCTATCAAGTTAAGGAGAAAATGAGCCAATTATTTGAGGTGGGACAACCCACTGCTAATAACATTATAAGTAACTCTTAATCAGAGCTTGTTGTACACCAGGCTTGCTGCTAAGTGTTTTACAGGCATTGTCTCATTTAATTCTCATAATAACTCTATGGGGCATGCAGTTTTATTATCCCCATTTTTTTCAGATAAAGAAACTGAGGGTTTTCAGTAGGGTGGGTAACTTGTCCAGGGTTGCACAGCTAGTAAATGACAGAACCTGAATTTAGACCCAGGCAGTCTGGCTGCAGGGTCCATGGGCCTCACCACTCTGCTACTTGGATAGCATTTGGGAACTATAAGGACCTCCCCTCCCTCCTGATTTTTTGAATGACTTCCAAACATTCTGTTCATTTGCTCATTCATTCCAACCACAAACATGTATTGAGCACTTATAGTTGGCTGGATTTTCTGCTAGATATTGGGGCTGTAGAAATAAAAGTCCCTGTCCACTCAAGGGTCACAGTTCCAATTAGGAGTAAGCCACAAGTAAACTGCTGATATGTACTGTGATAAGTTCTATAGCTCAGGAAGCAAGAGTTACTTTTAATGAACCTTAGAGAAGGAAGTCAAGGAAGACTTCCTGAAGGAGGTGACCCCTGAGCTGAAGTTTGAAGGATAAAGGGATATTAAGCAGGCTCAAAACAAGGAGGGTCAGGAGCTCATGAGAGAGCATGGCATACTGAAGGAACTGCAAAGCAGATCTGAAGGCTGGAACACAGGGCCTGAGGGGGAAGTAAAAAGCCCATTTAATATGAATAAGAAGAAGTTTCCCCAGCAGCCAGGCCAGGCTTTCTTGTCCTGCCAGAAGCACTAGGAGGAGGATTCTGAGAGGAAAGTCAGTGGCTCCAACTCACAGCTGATCCAGGAACACAGTCCCTCTGCCGGTGCCTCTGTTGGCATCTGGCAAGCATGTCCAAATCTGCTTATAAAGCACATCATCCTAAAGTGACAGGAAGGGTTTGCCATGCAGCTGCTACTGCCGTTGGTTCCATGGTGTCTTTAGCTGAGAACAATTGCAGCTGAGTGTATGGGAATTGAGGGCTGCTTTACTGTGACATCTACGACCTTCAAATGTTGTTTTCTTAATGGGGGCTCCTGAGAAGTAGGACCAGGAATGGAAAAAGTGGTCACCACTCACAGAAAGCCTTCCCTGATTTTCCACTACCCTCCTTGGGCCGGGGTAGGTGCTCTTGAAGGCCCTGAGTAGTAATTGCCTCCTTTTTGGCCCAGCTTCCCTCTTATTGCGGGAGCTCCTATAGGATGTTGACTGTCTAAATCACCTCTATGCCTGTGCTTGGAACAAGGTGTGCACATAGTAGGTGCTCAGTGAGTGATAACTGAGTGAGTGGGTGAATGGTGGTGATGGGAGAAAAAGAAGAAAGAGGGTCCTCCCTAAACCAGCCCCTCTGCAGCATCCTCTGACCTAGCCTCGTGCTTTTAGTTCTGTCAGCTTCCTTTGGGGAAGTGAGAGATGCTCTGTGGCACAGGCTGAGACCTCAAGCTCAGGGGCCCCCTTATTTACCTGACTACTTCAGCTGCAAGCGAGAGAGTTGGGCATCTTATCACTGGCCTGATAGTTCGGGTGCTCAGAGCTCTGGTATGGGATGGGCAGCTTCCCCAAATTCAGGAGGCCCACCATCTGGGCCGAGTGTCAGGATCAGCCTGGAACTGCCTACCTCCAACCTCCAGCAGCTGGGAGAGTGGGTGGGGGTGGCACAAAGTGGAACTGAACCTTGGAGGAATGGTCAGAATGAGCTTGTTTCTTCTCTCATTCCATTACTTCATTCAGATATCAAACTTTCTTTACACATCTGGTAGGCCCCAAGGGTACAGGGGGGTACAGGGTACAGACACATACAAAATACAGCCTCTGTTTTTAGCAACAATCAAAAAGCAAGCAATGAGAAATAATGATAACTTCCAGAGTGCTCACTCATTTCCAGAGGCACGGTTTAAAGGACTTTCCATGTATTAACTCTGTGAAGTCTCACAACAACTTGATGAGGTAGGCACTATTCTCATCCTGTTTCTCAGGTGAGGAAAGTGAGGCTCAAGAGTGATAAGGTATGTGATCTGAGAAACCAACAGAGATGCCTCTTTATCAACTAAGATGGATCCTAAGGTTCAGGAAACAACAGCTACCTATGGGTCGGGTTGAGCGTTCAGGGGAGCTGGCTTGGCAACTCCCTAAATTCCTACAGCTACGAGAAAAACACCCTCTTGCCAAACTCCCTAACAATAGGAGCCATCAGGCAAATTATCAGACCCCTCCTAACTCTGATTTACATCCACACCAGATGATTTACATCCACACCAGAGGACTAGCCTGCTAAACATTCTTTTTTGATAGAGAGCTGCAAACCTTAAGCCAGTTTCAGCTAGCTTAAGACTGTCCACAAACTGTGTCCAGTAGTTCACCTTTTGATGTAAAGTGCAAAGTTTCACCTCATTTTAATAATAAACCCCACCCCAAAGTGAACATGGGCTGTATGTTACATACACGTTTACCCATAGTATATGCTCTTGTCTCCATAAATATGTTAATTTTTTCCCCAAACCTGCTGAATATGTATGATGTTGGCTCTGTGAGGCATAAAACCCAACATGTCCTTCCCCTCTTCAAAGAAAGAGCACCTTCCACACATACCAGAGACTGTCTCTTCAAAGTTTGCAAACCGATGTCACCAGTAAGGTTCTCCTTTCTCTTCAAAGTTTGCCAACCAATGTCACCAGTAAGGTTCTCCTTTTGTAATGAAGCACAGGCTCTGTTGCCTGCTGCTTGCAAAGTCAGTAACAGGGACAAAGTGCATTGTAAGGAAAGTGACTTTATTTCCAAAGCTAGTCATGGGGAAACATACAGGCTCACTCCTCTAGAAACCACTTCAAGACTCTGGGCTGAGGGCAAGGGTTTCAAAAAGGGAAGCTGGATATAGGAGGCATGCCGGGGCTGTGCAGGGTGCAGGGGCTGTGTGTCTAGGCCTGATGCCGGTCTGGAGAACAGGCTGGTGCCATCTTGACAGTGGCCAGGCTGTCAATGATCCATCTTGAGGCAGTCTTTAAGTAGGGGAGAATTCTGTAGCTGTGCCCTCATGCCTGGTTTGTTTTCAATTAGCCCCTGGAATTTCTTAACAAGCATAGAGTTAAGTAAATGTGCACGGAGTAAGAGCGTATATGGTAGAAGGGGGAAGGGAATGGAGCTTCAAAGTAGGTTTCAAGGGTATATTTTAAGACTAAGGAAAAAAAGGTTTCTATAGTTTTTCTCAAGGCTACATCTTGAGTTGTTTTTTTTTTTTTTTTTTTTTGAGACAGAGTCTCGATCTATTGCCCGTGCTGGAGTGCAGTGGCGTGATCTCAGCTCACTGCAACCTCCACCTCCCGGGTTCAAGTGATTCTTCTGTCTCAGCCTCCCAAGTAGCTGGGACTACAGGCGCATGCTGCCACACCTGGCTAATTTGTGTATTTTTAGTAGACACGGGGTTTCACCACATTGGCCAGGCTGGTCTCGAACTCCTGACCTTGTGGTCCACCCACCTCGGCCTCCCAAAGTGCTAGGATTACAGGTGTGAGCCACCGAGCCTGGCCAAGAAAAAAGTTTTAAAATGCATTTTGAAGTTGAGCTCCTCAGTTACACTTTCTACTATTTAGCCATCCTGGTGGTCTTTTGAACAGCAGGTGATTTTGCTGAAGATGCAGTGGAATTTGAACTGATAATGTGGCTGCAGAGTTCAAGTGCTTAACTGCTGCACTCTACTGCCTTCCAAGAGCCATGTGGGTTAATAAGGGAGGGAGAGAAGTAAACAGCCACTTTCAGTCAGAAGTCATACACATTAGGAGTGCAGGAAGCATGGGCAAGAAGGTTGGAGGATGTGGGGGTGGGAGTCAGGGTGGGGATGGCAACCACTCTGAATCTAACTAGACCAGCAGGAATTATTAGGTGAAATGGAGAAGAGAAACTCAGAGGGAAAGAATGTGGGAGATGAAAGGTTCACATGACCACACAGAGGAAGACATGGGTGGACTGGGGCTGGAACCTTGAGGATTTTAGTGCCAAGTGAATCTGGATTGTCCAGACGGCAATGGGGAGCCATCACAGATTTTTAGGTGGCATATGTAGTGGCGCAATCATAGCTCACTACAGTCTCCATCTCCTGGGCTCAAGTGTTCCTCCCACCTCAGCCTCCTGAGGAGCGGGGACTATAGGTGCATATCACCATGCCCAGCTGAGTTTACCTTTTTTAAAAATTTTATTTTATATGCATACAGTGGGGGCTTTGCCCTCTACCCTCATCTTGGCTTCATTTGATCACTTCCTTGAACAGATGAGAGCAGTGGGGTTACATCCTGATGAGAGAATGCCTAAATGTTCTGCTCCCCAAAATGCATGGTGGCTGCATTCAGAGGCTGTGGAGGACAGCCTCTCCTGCCCCTGGGTCACGGGAATCCTATCAATTCTACTGAAGCTCCCAAAGTTCCAAGTGATTTTGATGTCCAAGGATTGAGGAATCCTCAAATGACTTCTTCACATCCCAAGATAGCCGGACCTAGGAGAATGTTTTATTCATGTATTTTAGAACCGAATCCACTTCGATACATTTTGAGGAGAACAGCCAGAGAGATCTTGGCATTAAATTATGTATCGGCAATGCTCCATCTTTTCCAAGGTCAGGAGAGTCTCTGCTAAGCATTAGCTGAATGTGTTTCTTCCCCCTTAGCATTGCCGTTAGGCAGCATGGCTGTGCACCATTATGAGTCGTATTGAGTTGGGAGTTAATTTCCTAATGAATGTGCACAAATGGGTGAACCTTGGCTCCCTTCCCTCTACATTTGGACAAGATGAGAGATGTGCCTCTCAATTCGATTCTCTGATAGAGATGAAGACTTAGTCTCCTTCATTTGTCTTGCTGCCCTTCCAGAATCTGGTACTTAGTAGTGGCAACAAAGCAGGACTACGGTTGGCCTTCTCAGAATCCATCAGCCCACCTCCTCCTATCTTCTTTGTATGGACAACTGAGGCTCTTCATCTCAATATCAAGTGCAAAAGCAGTTTCAAGTTAAGGTTTCTGCAAACATACCCTACCCCACCCTGCAACCCATATACTGCTCCTAAGCTCCTCCTATGTATTATAGCAAGCATACCAGAGAGGTTATGAGTGTGGACAGAGATGTATTCTTAGTTTTCACTAGCTATATGACCTTGAGCAAATTAATTAGTCCTCATATCCTCAGTCTTTTCTTCATTTGTAAAATGGGGTTATTAATAGTATCTCCTTCATAGGGTTGTTATGAGAATTAAATGGATTAATTTTATGTAAAACACTTATCCTATGTGAGCTTATTGTAAGTGCTGTGTGAGTTTGCTGCTGTTAGTGTCGCTGATGCTGGTCAGGATGACAGGTGTGACTGAAACAAATCAATACCAAACAGGGAAAAGCTTGTGGCCTGGAAGTCAAATAGCTGAAAGCAAGCTGTGGGTAACAGTCAATATGTCTGAGATTGTTTTTCCCCAACTGCTATTTTCAAATTTTTATTGAATAATATATAAATACCCCCTCTGTGTATATATTTTGAAAAAGGCTAGGCACGGTAGTAGCTGGGCATGGTGGCATGTGCCTGTAGTCCCAACTGCTCAGGAGGCTGAGGTGGGAGGATTGCTTGAGCCCAAGAGTTCGAGGCTGTGGGAAGCTATGATCACACCACTGTACCCCAGCCTGGAAGACAGAGCAAGACCCTGACTCATTAAAAAAAAATTAAATAAATTGAGACAAGGCACATGTAACCTTTGACCCCTTTACTCCTCCAGCCCTAGCCCCTACCTGTCCCCACGGATAACTTGTGTTGGTAGTTTGGTCCTTTTTTTCATTCAGAGCTTTCTCTCATACGTAAGCTTACTTTTATACATGCACCCAGATAATATATCTGGCCTAGTTTTTGTTTGTTTTATTATTTATTTATTTATAAAAATAAATACTGTATGCGCACTATATGCATCTTTCCATGCTTGATTTTTGCACTGACATATATTATTAAATATAGTAAAACTATATAATATTTTAAAAGCTCTGCTATATAGTATTCCATTATAGATAGGTCACTGTTGATTTAGCCATTTCTCTTTTAGACTTTTTTTTTTTTTTTTGGTGAGATGGAGTCTCACTGTCACCCAGGCTGGAGTACAGTGGTGCAATCTCGGCTCACTGCAACTTCTGCCTCCCAGGTTCAAGCAATTCTCCTGTCTCAGCCTCCTGAGTAGCTAGGACTACAGGAGCTCACCATGATGCCCAGCTAATTTTTGTATTTTTACTAGAGACGGGGTTTCACCATCTTGGCCAGGCTGGTCTTGAACTCTTGACCTCAGGTGATCCACCCGCCTCAGCCTCCCAAAATGTTGGGATTACAGGCATGAGTCACCATGCCCAGCCGACATTTTGTGTTTTTTCAGTACTTGCTGATGCGATCAAGGCTGCAACACATCCTAGTTCAAGTGTTGGGTGTTTCAGTTTAATACCGTGGAAAATACACTTTTTAAAAAAATTGAATGCACACTACTACAGTACCTTCCAAAGGGGGTCTACTATACCAATATGCACTCACTAGCAGTGTCCCAGGCTATCCGTGTAGAGCTCTTCTTTGTGACTGTATGATCCCCAGAAATCAGTCGAACTTTCTAGTAAAAATCTTCTCACCAGTGACTTAAAGTTCTCCACTGATTTATCTTCACCTCTAGTTTTTGCTTTACAGAATCCTTGAGCTCGATTTGATTGTCAGAGATGAAGACGGAAATATCTTGGACCCCGATAATACCAGCGTCATCAGCTTGTTCCATGCACATGAGGAAGCAACTGGTAAAATCACAGAGCGTATCAAAGAAGAAATGGTGAGCTTTACTAAATAGGCTTTGGCCAAGTGATCCAATCATTGAGCACATCATAAACTTAAAACAATGGGCTAATTAACCAGACTGTGTATTATTCAAGGGGATCTGTCTGTGGCCTGAGATGATCAGCAGCCACATGTGTTTAACTGTGGTTTTGTACCCACATCTGTAATTCATTCAACATCCATCTCACAGGTAGTTAAATGCCAGGCAAGTTTCTTGATCTCTTGGCACTTGTAGCTTCAAGAAGGGAGAAGAGAAGAAAGGCGATAAAAAATTAAATAAATAAGTGAAAATAGTAATTCCAGATGAGTTTATAAAAGGCAATGAACCGGGGTTATGTGAATCAAAGTGACTCAGGAGCTATGTTAAAAGGCACGGCCACGAAAGGCCTCTCTCAAGAGTGACATTTGAGCTGACACCTGAATCATGTGAAGGCACCAGGCCTGGGACGATCTGGGACAGAGTGTTCAAGGCAGAGGGCACAGCAGGTGCACAGGCCCTGAGGTAGGACTGCATTCTGACTATTGAAGGAGTAGGAAAGCCAAACAAGGATGAGGTGTGGTGAACAGTGGGGGAGTTCAGGCAACGATTTGCAGAGGCAGGTAGGTGGAGCCAGATCTCAAAGGGCATGAGGGGTTTTGGAAGAGAGTTTCGATGTTATTCCCACGGATGGGAAATCAGTGAAAGATTTCAAGGAAAGGTCAACAGTCTGATTTTTATTAAAAAACTTATTTTAGCTGCTCTATATTATTTGAAAGCAATTGTGTTTTTAGATTTATTCAGATATTATTTTCATACAGTACATTTCACTCATTTTAAAGTATACTTTAATGAATTGTAATAATATATTGTGTTGGATAAATGTCATGACAATCAAGATAAAGAACAGTTCCATCATCCTAAAAGTTTCTTTGTGCTCCGTCTCCAGCCCCAAACCCCGTGCAACCTATAATTTCCTGTCACTGTAGATTTGCCTTTTCTAGAGTTTCATATAAATGGAATCCATGCAATATTAATTTTCTGTGTTTGACTTTTACTCAGCATGATGTTTTTGAGGTTTATGTTGTTGTGCGTATTAACATTTTGGTCCTTTTATTACTGAGTCAGTATACCACTGACCAGTTACTGATGGTATATAGCATTGACCAGTTATTGGGCATTTGGGTAAGTTTTCAGTTCAGAGCTGTTATACTAATGCAACCATGAACATTTGGAAACAAATCCTTATTTGGACATGTTTTGATTCCTTTTGGGCAATACTTAGCAGTGGGATTGCTGGATCATATGATAAGTGTATATATAACTTTTTAAGGTATTGCCATGCTATTTCTTGAAATGGCTGTACAATTTTTTTTTTTTTTTTTTTCTGAGACAGGGTCTCACTCTATCACCCAGGCTGGAGTATAGTGGTGGGATCATGGCTCACTGCAGCCTTGACCCCCTGGGCTCAGGTGATTGTTCCACCTCAGGTTCCCAAGTAGCTGGGATCACAGGTGCATACCAACATGCCTGGCTAACCTCTTTTATTTTCTGTAGAGATGGGCTTTCACTATGTTGCCTAGGCTGATCTTGAACTCCTGGACTCAAATGATCGGCCCATCTCAGCCTTCCAAAGTACTGAGATTACAGGTATGAGCCACCATGCCAGCCCAATTTTGCATTTCTACCAGCAATATATGAGAGCTTTAGTTGCTCTACATCCTTGTCAACACTTGATATTATCTACATCCTTGTCAACACTTGATATTATCAGACTTTTTAACTTAGGCATACTAATGGTTGTGTAGTGGTATCTCATTGTAGTTTTAATTTTCATTTTTCTGATGTGCAGTGATGTTGAGTATCTCTTCATGTGCTTCCTGTCATTTCCACTTGTATCTTCTCTTGGGAAGTGTCTGGTCAGACATTTTACCCATTTAAATTGGGTTATTTTCCTCAAAATTAGTTGTAAGAGTTATTTGTATATTCTAGATACAAATTCTTTGTCAGATACGTTTTGAAAGTTTCTCCAAATCTGCACCTAGCTGTTGCATCCTTCAAAGAGCAAAAGTTTATAGTTTTGATAAAATCCATTTAAGCAATATTTTTCTTTTATAGTTTTTGCTTTTTATGACACTAATTTTATGAGGAAGTCTGGGTCAGTGGCAACATTTCCCAAGATAGAAAAATATAGGCCAAGAGAGTCAAAGTGAATTGACTCAGGTTGCAGAAACGTTTGATGGCAGAGCTGGGTGGAATGTGCAAAACTTCAGGCTTGAACCCAATGTCCTTGACTATCTTTGTGTTGCTCTGAGTGGTGCTAGGCTAATTTTCTCCATCTTCTTTCCTTCTTCCTTCTGTCTTTCAGTCAAAAGACCAGCCAGATTATGGAATGTATTCCCGGATCTCCTCATCCCCCACCCATAGCCTCTATGTGTTTGTGAGAAACTTTGTGTGCAGAATTGGGGAAGATGCTGAGCTCTTCATGTCTCTCTACGACCCCAACAAACAAACGGTCATAAGGTAGGTGTGTCCAGCATTGCCCTACTTCTCTGACTATGGGAAGCAGTGCACAGAGCATCTTTTCTTTCCATCCTCACTTATGGAGCAATTTCCACCTGGAAAAGAGATTGCGCCTGAGTGAAAATGTGGAAATAACTTCTTTGGAGGGTGTAGGAGTTGAGTGGAAGTGTTATTTACCACCAGTTTTTTCCCACAGTGGAGTTTATGGTTGTAGGGTTTTGTAAAATAGATTTTGATTACCAGAAAACAGCCAGAAATAACAAGATTCAGACAAGTAGCATTGGCTAGAATAAAAATATCTACTTCTTTTTTGTTTTGAGACAGGGTCTCACTCTGCTGCCAAGGCTGGAGTGCATGGGTGAGATCACAACTCGCTGTAGCCTTGAACTCCTAGGCTCAAACGATTCTCCCACCTCAGCCTCCTGAGTATCTGGGACTATAGGCATGCGCCACCACACCCGGCTAATTTTTAATTTTTTTGTAGAGACAGGGTCTTGCTGCATTCTCCCGTCTGGTGTCGAACTCTTGGCTTCGAGTGATCATCCCACCTTGGCTTCCCAAAGTGCTGGGATTATAGGTGTGAGCCACTGCTCCCTGCCAGTATCTACTTTCAGAATAGGAGTTAAGAAATGAATGCTCCAAATCCTCTGTAGCGGCAATAGGCTAAGGGTATAGGCTCTGAGATCTGTCTGGGTTCACATCTTGGCCCCAGCCTTTACTCTTTTTTTAATGTGGGGCAGGTTGTTGATGTTTCTTAAGCCTGAGTTTCCCGTCTGCGCAATGTGAGTGCTGACCACACAGGGTCATTTCCTTCAGGCTTTAATGAGAAAGAGTTGCGATGCACAAAGCCTGGCACATGGTGCCTGTACTGCAAGGGGCAGTGGCTGTTATCATTACTACTTTAATAAGTTGTTCTTGGCAATGGAGGAAGTGAGGGAACTTCTGGGTGCCTTGGCTCAAGGAAGGGAAAATACTTCTGGGAATCTCCAGGGAAGAGACTTTGCTGCTTCTCCAGCTCCCACTGCCAGACTCCTAGCCTCTGCTCAGACCATCCTTCCTCCCAAGCAGCCACTGCCTGTCCCCTCCATTAGGGTTTTAGACCAAGACATGGTCTCATATTTGAGGCCGCTGACTGTGACTACAGGCTTGCGCCACCACGCCTGGCTAATTTTTAATTTTTTTGTAGAGACACACATTAGAAAGGAGCTAGAACGTGATCTCTCTGCTTTTGTCTTCCTGGCTTGTTGCTATGATGATGAAGTGAACGAATACACCATGCCTGGTGAATAGTGGTGCTTTAGTAAGCAGCAGCCTCTTGGAGACATGCATAAAACTGGAGGGGCTGTCCATCTCAGAAGAATGTGCTGGGGTCTGTACATTGTCCTATCTAATCCTCACGGTTCTGTGTCATTAGGATGAGAAAATGAAGCTCAGGGAAGTCAAGCAACTTGCCCAAAGTCACAAATATTTGTAAAGAGCAGAGCTGGGATTTATACACAGGCCCATCTGACTCCAAAGGCAAGCTATTTCCCACTTAAGTCTGTCACCAAGGAATGAGTTGTGTCAAGTATTCTAAATCGTTTTCACCAGGGTTTCAGTACCATTATGGTGGAAAGGTATTTATTATGTACCAAAGTCCCTAACCTTAAAGAGTCAGCCCAATTCACCTGGCTTAGCCTTAGTGGACACTGAGAATGAGTGTCCCTGGTCCCTTAGGCCCACCTTGAATTGGTTTGGGTGTCAGAGGCAGGGGTCCCTTGCTGTTTCCTTTCAGTTACTCCCAAGGTTCCTGAAAGGCTCACTGACTGCAGTTTCAGGAGCCTTGGAAGCAACTGAGAGGGAATAGTATGGGGCCTATGACACACGACAGATCTGAAAGTGCTCACAAGCATATTCTAAAAGTGCTTACTGCCTGCCACATTGACGAGGGAGTGTGGTCGGCTGGCCCCATCTCAGTGATGGATGGCTGGACCATCTCTGTGGAGGGAGGCCATGAATCAGCAAGGTGGCAGCTGTGCTCCCTGCCGTGCTACCTGGCATGCCATGCTCAATGGGGTGTGCCTGAGTGACATCTCTGAGAGTGCTGGAGATGACAGCCAGCCCTGGGAGAGTGGGGATGAGCAGAGGGAGGAGGACAAAGTGGGCAGAAACCGGCAATCGCATAGAGAGGAGAAAGCAAAGGAAGAAGAGAAGAGGCACAATGCAGGAAGTGGGGAGGGGAATCTGGGAACACTCCCAATGTCAGTCTCACTCTGAAGAGCTGCTCTTCCCCTAAGCAAGAAATCTGGGCTCCTGCCTGCTCTGGCCAGGGTTGACATACAGTGAACAACAGGCAGGTTAAGACATCTTCAGTGTGGCCCAGATGTGGACTGGGGAGAATATAGCTGGGATCGATGTTTCAGTGTTGGACTGAATCGTGGTCAGATCCCCAGTAGATCCCTGAAGGCATCCTGTTTGGGAAATTTAATGTAAGTTTTTATAGGACAAAAGAGAAGCAGTTCAGGTATCAGTCTAGTAGTAAGTCTTATGCCCAAAAATTATGTGATGAGGAGTTGGAATAGTACTCCTCGTTCCTCTGAGTATGGTGTCATTTGGAGGAGGTCTTACCTGTCTTGGTGCTGTAGCCTTCAAATTCTACCACCTAGATCTTCCTGGGTGAGGATGGATGGGGCCAGCTCAGCCCTCCAAATTACTTTCCTTATTTATGATTGTGCTTCTCCTGGAAGAAAATTGCTGATGCTTGCTGTTTAGATGTAGCAAGCTGGGTCACTGAGGGGCTCGCCTACATATGATGGAAGCTACTGGAATGTGTCTAAGCATTTCACTAACAACAGTACAGAAATTACCAACGAGAAAGAATTAAAAATTAAAAAAAATTTTGGATGGAGCATTCCTGGTTAGTTTACTGCAAACTCCACTACAATTTTTAGATCTTACTGAAAAAAACACAAAAGATGAAAAGATCCACTTAACTTGATTGAGTTTTAAGCATTGGTTAATCTGGGACTATGTTCACTTTTGCTATTGGCCCCACTGCCTGCTTGAACTCTGCTCAGTTTGCTCTCATTAACCTTTTAGGGGTGACTGGAGAGGGAGGAACGAGATATTAGAGATTAAAAAAAAAAGCTCTAAAAGGAAGTCACGTCCCTTTAATTTTGCTGAATTCTTTTATGCCTTCTTAGGCTAACTTGAGTTTTAAATTTTTAAAAAATCTTATTTCTAATTCAAAATAATGGGCACTTATTTAGCACCGACTATATGCTCCTAGATGGCATGGAAAATCTGATGACTCAACTCAGCAAACTATATTAAGCTTCTTCTAACTTAAATAAGTGCTAGACTTCTCTGTCTTCCTGGAGTGATGGGACTGACCAGCATGATGGCTGCTAGGAGATGTGAGATGGTAAAGGATCGTATGTTAGAACCATGTAGCTGCTCCTCATAAAACCCTCCAATGGGTTTCCATTACTCTCAGCCTCAAGACAAAATCCTTGAATGACCTACAAAGCATATGTGATCTAGCATCTCCCTCTAATTTTTCTCTTGTAACTTTCCCTTGAATCTGTTTGTTTTTATTTATTTTTTTGAGATGGAGTCTCCCTTTTTACCCAGGCTGGAGTACAGTGGCACAACCTCTGCTCACTGCAACCTCCACCTTCCAGGTTCAAGTGATTCTCCTGCCTCAGCCACCCTAGTAGCTGGGACTACAGGTGTGTGCTGCAATGCCTGTCTACTTTTTTAATATTTTTAGTAGAGATGGGGGTTTCACCATGTTGCCCAGGCTAGTCTCGAACTCCTGACCTCAGATGATCTGCCCACCTCGGCCTCGCAAAGTGCTGGGATTACAGGCATGAGTCACTGCGCCCAGCCCCCTTGAATCTGTTTCTTAGATGCATCCAGCTCCTTCCTGACTCATGGCCTTTACTCATGTTGACTTTGCCTGAAACATTTCCCTTTCCTACCTTCTTTTCCTGACCAACTTTATTTCATGTCATTTCCTCAGCAAAGACTTCCTTGACCACCCACTAGGTCAGGTCCATTTGATATACATTAATACAACATCCTGAACTTTTCCTTTATACAGGCTGACTGTTCCTTATTTAAAATGCTTGGGACCAGAAGTGTTTTGGATTTCAGATTTTCTCTTGGATTTTGGAATATTTGCATTATATATACCTACCAGTAGAGCATTGCTAATCCAAAAATCTGAAATCTAAAATGTTCTGATGAACATTTCCTTTGAGCATCATGTTGACACTTAAAAATTTTCACGTTTGGGAGCATTTCATATTTTGGATTTTTAGATTAAGGGTTCTTAGCCTGTGGCACAATTTTATATAAATAGTGTCACAATGGCATTTAAACAGTTATTTAATTGTATCTTAGATAATGGCTGAGACCCTCTATGACCCATCACAGTATGACATTCCACTCAAGGAAACAGCTCTACATTCAAAGGGTAACTTAAAGTAATTCAGATCTTTACTCAGTCTTGAATGGGGAATGGGCCGGAAAGGGTAAATATATTCTTAATGTCCAATAAAATATACTAAGGCCCTTTCCCCTCTCATCTCTGCCATTCTCAGTAACCTCTATCAGTATGCAGATGCTCTTCAAAAATATTAGACAGCTGTGCCAGAATTTGCTTAGCAGATGGGAGAGGGACAGAAGTGGCAAATACACATATGTTAATAGTTCTTTGCTCTTGCCCGTCTAATGTCTGTCTCTCAACACAACTGTGATCTCTCGGAGGGAAGGACCATTTCTATCTTAAACACCTGCCTACCCCCAGCAGCCAGTAATGTGTTGGGCACATAGTAGATGCTTGGTGAATGTTTTTATTAAATGGATGCCAGGTCCCCTGGCAGTAACAGGCTGCCACTCTTCTTCCCACAGTGAGAACTACCTAGTGCGATGGGGCAGCCGGGGCTTCCCTAAGGAGATTGAGATGCTCAACAACCTGAAGGTGGTCTTCACGGTGAGTGTGCACCCTCTTCTCGTTACCGTGTTCCCCACCCATGGAAACGTAACCTCGGAAATAAGGCTGGTCAGAAGCTCAGAGTGGAGTGTGGCTCTCCTGCAGAGCTGTGTTCTGGGCTTCATGCAGAAATCCGAAGCTGACAAAGGACATTGTGTGCCTTGAGGAAGCTTTTGGGAAGATGGATGTTCACCTCTGTCTCTCCTCATCTCTCCCTGTCTGTCTGACTCCTGCACATACAGAGAACATACGCAGAATGCTACATAAACAAGCACCAACTTCTTTGAGCAATAATGCCCAGGTGAACTGGGCACAATGGCAATTTTGACTTTCTAGTTCATTCATGATTAACCTGAGTTCCTTTCTTTGTTCAGGGCTTTCTGAAAAATCTTTCTAAAATATATCAGAAAAAAATAGCACCTTCCTAGAACATTGACTGCCTTGGTAAATTGGACATTCTGAACATAATTAAGTCATAGATGACTAACGATCTGGTGGGTCCTTAGGATCATCCTTCTAAATACCAATACTCACTGGGCAAGACATGTACATAGAAATGTTGAAATCAATTGTTATTTGGATGATTTATTTCTGAGAGTGAAGCTGGCTTTTTAGCTCTGAATAGTGGAAACGGGAAAGAAGGAGATAAGTAAAGGTTATAATTTCCGGTACAGACCCATTTCTCGTCCTGTTTCCATAAGGGTGTGTGCTAAGAGTGTGATTTTTTTATTTATTTATTTATTTATTTATTTTTGAGATGGAGTCTCACTCTGTGGCCCAGGCTGGAGTGCAGTGGCACCATCTCGGCTCCCCTGGGTTCAAGCAATTCTCCTGCCTCAGCCTCCTGAGTAGCTGAAATTATAGGTGTACACCACTACACTGGGCTCATATTTGTATTTTTAGTAGAGATGAGGTTTCACCATGTTGGTCAGGCTGGTCTTGAACTCCTGACTTCGTGATCTGTCCGCCTTGGCCTCCCAAAGTGCTGGAATTACAGGTGTGAGCCACCGTGCCCAGCAAGTGTGATCTTAAGACACCTAAATATCTTAGTATTGTCTGTAAGCTCCTTTGGGGAGAACACTCTTTATGAGATTTTTTTTCACTATATTGCCTATATCCGCAAGGGAAATTACAACGAAGGAGTCAGGGAGGGATTTGGACTTTGACCAAACAGATGAGTTGGATCCAGGAGTGACCGACATGCTAGATTAACCTACCTTGCTCTATAATAATTTTCCAGTTACAGCCCATTAATTGCAACATCTTATATTATGTTGTGATTAGACTGAGGTATAGCTGATTAATTTTGTTTGTTATTTTCTTTAAAAATAGGCCAGAGGCATGGAATAGGATCATAGGTCCTAATTGCTTAGGCAAAGTTTCCTTGGCATATATAGATGTGCCTCCATCCTTTTTATCTGTTATTAGTTAGAAGGAGGAACCTATTTATTTTCTTGATAAATAGGAGAGTCCCACAGGCCTTCCTGATTAAACCACTAGACAGATGTTTCATGAGAGGGAGAAGGACGGGGAATCAATCAGTGGTTCATTTTGCAGAGAACCAATTCATGATGTAAACATGGGGGAAAGAGCATCAGTAAATTTGTGTCACACAGCATTAGTGAGAATGTAATCCTACCTTCATGGAATTCTGCCTGGGCCACGCCTCAGCTCCTCAGAACAAGTGGAGTTGAGCGCCTTGGTTGACAGGCTCGACAGGCGGATGCTTCCCTCTGTTGACATGATCAGAGTCCTGATTTGGGGGTGTATTAGTTCACTCTTGCATGGCTATAAAGAAATCCCTGAAACTGGGTAATTTGTAAAGAAAAGAGGTTTAATTGGCTTATGGTTCTGCAAACTGTACGAGAAGCATGATGTTGGCATCAGTTCGACTTCTGGGGGTGCCTCAGGAAACTTGCCATCATGGCAGAAGGCAAAGGGAAAGCAGCCTTGTCCTGTGTGGCCAGAGCAGGAGAAAGAGAGACAGGGAGAGGTGCTACCCACTTTTAAACAACCAGGTCTTAGGAGAACTCGCTATCATGATAGCACCTTTGGTGCTATCATCATTTCTCATGGTGTTAAACCATAAGAAAGCACCCCCATGATCCAGTCACCTCCCATCAGGCCCCACCTCCAGCCTGGGGATTACATTTTAACATGAGATTTGGGTGGGGACAGTGATCCAGACCATATCAGGGGCAAGGAAGGTGATGGTGCTCTCACTTCTTGTATCGATCCAAGAGTTAGCTGATGAGTGCCTACTATGCATGTGCTCTGTGCAAAGCACTGGCGATAAGCAGCGAGTGCTTTCATGGTACAGTGGGGTTAAATTCAGATAATAAAATGCATGCGCAGATAAACAAGAGCAATGTCAGAAAGCAATCCAAGCAACACAGGATAATTAAAACAGGGTGATGTGATGGTATGTGACTGGAAGTTACTTTCAACTGGGTGGTGAGGTGACATTTAAATTAGAGATGAGATAAGACTTGGCAAGCATGTGTCTTGCTGGCCTTATTTCCTCCCTCTCTGGATGTTAGCTCTTCCTGGTCTCATATGTTGGGGGAAGGCTTCCAGCTCTTTGAGCCTCTCTGAGCCTGGCATGTAGGTCCAGTTGACTGTTGACTTTCCCTCTGTTTTGCTTTGATTGATTGATTGATTGATTGATTGATTGATTTATATTTATTTTATTGAGATGGAGTCTTGCTCTGTCGCCAGGCCGGAGTGCAGTGATGTAATCTCGGCCCACTACAACCTCCACCTCCTGGGTTCAAGCAATCCCCCTGCCTCAGCCTCCCGAGTAGCTATGACTACAGGTGCATGCCACCACGCCCGGGTAATTTTTTTGTATTTTAGTATAGACAGGGAGGGTTTCACCATGTTGGCCAGGATGGCCTCAATCTCCTGACCTGATGATCCACCCACCTCTGCCTCCCAAAGTGCTGGGATTACAGGTGTGAGCCACTGCTCCCGGCCCTTTCCCTCTGTTTTGTCAGGGTTTACCCCACAAGGCTGTGTAAGAGGAAAGCAGCATATACTATGAAGTTCCCTAAGATTTAGCCCAGTTTTGGGGTGGCTGCCAACACACAGGAAACAAGAGTGAACAATAAAAGAAGAACTAATGAGTTCCTAAATCAGGTGTCACTTGTTAAGTTCCATTGTCCCGCTTCCCCAATACTTTCGAGTTTTATAAGGCCAAAGCAGAAATGACTGGGAGACACCATAGTTTGGAGCAAAATTCTGTATAAGGATTGCCAGTTGACACACCCTCCAGAGAATATAATGTGAATATAGCATTTGGCTATTTTTTACACTTTAAGATTCTTTAGTGTGGAGGTGTGTTTGGGGGGCGGCGGTGGGGGCGCTGTCCGATGAGACAGCTCTAAGAGGTCTGATATCTTCCTTTGAGCAAGTAAAAAATTTTTAAGAGAAGAGGGTGGAATGGGGGCTTACCTGGGAATCTTCTAGGTTTATGTAGTATATTAGTTTGCTAGGCCTGCCATAACTATCACAGATTGGTTCATATAAGCAAAAGAAATGTATTTTCTCACAATTCTGGAATTTAGAAGTCTGAGATAAAGGTGTTGGGAGGGTTGGTTTCTTCCTAGGCCTCTTGTCTTGGTTTGCAGATGCCTGTCTTCTCCCTGAGTATTCACCGTGGTCTTCTCTCTGTTTGTGCACTGATACCTTCTTCTAAGGACAACAGTCATACTGACCAGACAACCTCTTTTTACCTTAATTACTTATTTAAAGACCCTGTTTCCAAATGCAGTCATATTGTGAGACACTGAAGATTAGGTATTCAATCTATGAATTTGGGGTATGTGTGTGTGTGGTGGGGGTGGGGTGCGCAATTCAGCCCCTTCGTGTCTAGGAAGCTTTCAGGTATCAGGGCCTCTGTGGCTCTGAAATACCTCTGAAAGGCACCAATCTAAGCATTTCAAAAATACGAAGAATCCTAATTTGAGGAGAGAAGGTATTAGGGATGGAGGTCATTATGAAGGAAGCAGGATTCAAGTTTTAAGGATAGAAAGGATGTGGATATGTAGAGGAGGAAGAGGCAAGCATTGGAGAGGAGGTGTGGGAGCAGGCTGGTCAGGAAGAAAGATCCAGAGTTGGAAGTGAGCATTGTGTGTTTATGGAGCAATAAAGAAATCTTTGTGACAAAAATAACCTACTTATATTCAGAGAGTCATGGGGAATCAGTGGGCTAGGACAGCTGGATATATTATGTCTAGGTCCTTTCATGTCAACTGGGAAAGAGTAGAACTAATAGGGTAGGAAATAGGGAGCTATTAGTGTTGTTGGGGGGAGAGAAATGTTATAATAGCTGCAATGTCTAAAGATGAATTCGTAAGAGATTTCAGGGTGGTTTGGAGGAAGGAGTCAGGCCAGAGACAAGGCTGTTCCAACCATCTGGATGTGAGATAATTGGGATCTCAAATTCAGATGCCTGCAGAACAAGGCAAGGGACGCAGATGATGGGGTGGGGGGTCTTTCTTAGCCTGAAAAGCAGATGTCCATTCCTGCAGCTGGTGGATGGACAGCCCTTGTAGCAGTCAGTGCTCTCTGGGGAAACAGAACCCATGGAATATAAGTTTGAGATCCTAAAGGTAGGCTGGCAGGCTGGAAACTCAGGCAGTATTTCTATACTACAGTCTTGAGGCAGAATTCCTCCTTGTCTGGGAAACCTCAGTTTTTGCTCTTAAGACCTTCAGCTGGTTGGATGAGGCCCATGGACATTATAGAATGTCATCTCTTTTACTTAGTCAGCGGGTTGTAGATATTAATCAGGTCTACAAAATACCTTCATAGCAACATCCAGAATGGTGTTTGACCAAACAGCTAGGCACCACAACCTAGCCAGGTTGACATATGAAATTTAACCATCACGGTCCCCAAGCAGGAAGGTGTGGACCACACTGGGGCCTTGCCTTGTTCCCAGAGATTTCTCACAGCCCCACTCCTTTCCTCCTATACCAGCATAGTGAGAGGTTGGGGATGGCAGCTCTGCATTGGTCCTGGATCTGACCTGAGCCGACAGCTTGTTCCCAGTGCATATGCCCACAGGAGAATTAACTCGAAGGAGAATAAACTGTTCCCTTTTGAGAGCTGGCCCGGGGTACTCTACTCTGATGCCAACAGCATGCCTTGTTGTTTCTTCCTGAGCTGATCCTCACTGGCAGGGGGCCCTGGGATCTCTGAAGCTTTTAGATTTGAGCAGGCAGTCAGGAGTTTCCTCCTGCGTGCCTTTCTGATGGCAAGGGAGCTGTACTGTAGTAGCTATGTTTGTGGTCTTTGGTGTCAGGGACTGGGCTGAAAGCCCAGAGTCTCATGGGCTATGGTCATGACCTTGGGGAAGCCTCTTATCTTCTTTGTGTCTCAGTTTCCCCATCTGTAAAATGGGGATACAACAATTGTATGTACTTCAGAGATGTGAGGGACTGAATCTGATGATGCATGAATCGCTTAGCATAGTGGATGAGACATTAGTGCATTTCACCACTTTTGGCTTTTCTAGACTCAGTTGAGCAGGGTCTGGTGGCTCATGTCTGTAATCCCAGCACTTTGGGAGGCTGATGTGGGAGAATTGCTTGAGCCCAGGAGTTTGAAATCAGCCTGAATAACATAGTGAGATCCCATCTCTTAAAAAAAAAAAAAAAATTAGCTGGGCATGGTGGCTCATGCCTGTAGTCCGAGCTACTCAAGAGGCTGAGGTGGGAGGATTATTTGAACCTGGGAGATTGAGGCTGCAGTGAGCTGTGATCATGCCACTGCCCTCTAGCCTGTGTGACAGGGTGAAGCCCTGTCTTCAAATAAAATAAATAAATAAACAAACAGATAGTTGACTGCAGTTTCCTGACCCCTTGAAGTCAGGTGCGGCCATATGCCTTTCTTTGGCAAATGACATGCAAGCAAAAATGATGTGCACCTCTCTTGGGTAGATGATTTAAGAGCCAGAAGTGATTTGCCACATTCCTTTCCCCTGCCGCAGAGACAATGAGAGCAGCTGTGCTGAGATAGAGCTGCCAGCCAGGGGCCCAGAGTAAGTAAGTAATCAGAGCCCCCACCCCTCTGCATTGGCCCTGTAGACTGCACTAGAAGTAAACTTCTGCTGTGCTATAAGCTCTGAGATATTGGGGTTGTTAGCAACCCCTCAACCCAACTGATGGCCACACTTTAGATGTCAGGAAATGGTAGCTGTTATGATTTTTCTCTCTTCCTTTCGCCTTCTCTCTCAGAGGTTCTGAGCAATGATGTGACCGATGGCATCATCCGAGTTGTCTGTAGCAAATGCTACTTTTGGATCCATCACCTCGGCATACGGAGAACCCTGTCTGTACAGCTGATATTCCACCTCTACCCTTCTCTCGTCCTATCATTTTGAGAGGGAAGAATTGGGATTAAACACTAGAGTTCTATCACTCATTTTCCTTTGCAAACTTTACCTTGCTTATCTGTAAAATGGGTTGTGAGAGCCTTGTTTTCTATGTTTTCCAGGTCTTATTGTATGACTGGTCCGTGAATAGCAAGTATTATATACATCCCTCAGAAATGACTATTACTGGGTTTTCTTGTCTACTTTTTTTTTTTCCCCCATTCAGCACATGATGGGTAATTTTTTGTTTCTTTCCCCATAGGATCTTGGAAACAAAGACCTCAACAGGGATAAAATTTACTTGATTTGTCAAATAGTCCGGGTCGGCAAGATGGATCTTAAGGATACTGGTGCAAAGAAGTGCACGCAGGGGCTGAGGAGGCCGTTCGGGGTGGCAGGTAAGGGACACACTGTGCACCATTAATTTTTATTGGAGCGCACATTTTATGTGGCTGAATTGTAATGATGATTTCTTTCCCAACCTCCTCCTGCTGCCTCCACCCCTGCAAAATTTATGCCAGACAGCCCTTAATAACTACATTTCTGGTGACTAAATCGAAATAATTGGTGACTAAGTCCAGATTTATGATGAACACAGTGAATCATGGGCTCCTCTTGTCTGGAGCAGAGCATTGGGAGACCGGTGCCGTCTGAGCAGTTGACGCCTTTGCTCCCCAGCTCTGTGAAAAAGGAAAAACAATACAGGCAGGATCTAATTATGAGGAGCAAATCATTTAAAAAATATATCTAGGACAGGAAATGCAGTTACACAGAATGAGTCACCTACCACACATCTAAATTCCAGATGGAAACGGATGTTTGGAGAATTCGGGTGACCCGAGGCAGAGCCCTGCATGAGGCTGCGGTACAGGAACATCCGCTCTGCATTCCTCTTAAGCTTTAGCTCTCTTGGGGGTTTCTAAAGCTTCATCATTCTTGCCCCACTTTTACGGTTTTAGTTATGTTTGGCTACCACTTGTACTGTTATTTACTTAACATATTTTCTTTTAATCAACCTACTTTACATAATGTATGTTTTTCGTCAAAGGCAATTTAAATACTGTGAAAATGGTGATTTGATATGCCAATTTAATTCTTTTTATTAAAATATAAAATTGTAAGAGTATACCATTTATCACCCCTGTGTACCATAGCTAACCTCAGTGTTTCAGGTTTCTCATTTCAAGATGCTCCGACCTATAATCGCAGACCTGCTTGCTCTCCAACTAGTCCCCTGGCACTGCTTGCCAGGGTGGAGTGGAGGATATTTTACTGAGCTCACTGTTTTGTTTGTTTGTTTTTAACCTGTGGCTGCGGCTAGCTAGCCAGCCAGTGATCTTGGGCAAGCATTTTCCCCAGGGCCTTAGTTTTATTATGTGCAAAATGAAGGACTTGCACCTGATTAATTCATGAAGTCCTCTACTGCTCTAAAATGCTCTGATTCTACCTGTGGGGCATTTCTGACACCACGGTATTTCTGTTAAGGCAGTGAGGGTCTTCCAACCTTACTGCAAAGTGTGTCTCTGTCCTCAGCTGTAGCCTGCCCTCTCTTTTGGTGTCAGGTGACAGAAATCTGATCTAAACTAGTAGAAGAAGAAAAAAAGGTACTTTATTGGTGTAACTGAAAGGCTTATGAATAGATTGCTTCAGGCATAGCCTGATCCAGGAACTCAAATCAGTTTGTCTCTTTCTTGCTCCTATGTCCTCATGCTGGCTTACTAAGAAGGTGGCTGTCCAATTAGTTGGCAAATTATCAGCCAGCTGTTCCAAGCTTGCATCCTACCAACTTAGCAACCCAGTGGAAAGAATGTACCTCTTTCCCATTAGTTTCAGCAGAAGCCCCAGGAGCTTTAATATAGGTCATGTCCTCATCTCCATAGTATTTACTCTGGGCAGGGAGAGATGATTCTCTGATCTACCAGGTCCTATGAATAACTCTGGAGCCAAAGGGAAATTGCGCTGCCCTAATCACAGCACTGAGGATGGATGAGGAGAGTCTGTTAGAGAGAATAGATGCTCAATTTTTCCTCCTGTCTGCTCTCTGACTCCCCTCTTGATCTAGATGCAGTCAGTGGTTGGTTATTACCCAAACAATTTTAATGGCCCCCTGCCCAGTGCCTGGAGTGTTTGAGGTATTTTCTGTAACTAGGGTATGGGCTTGATTGGAGTAGCTTTTTCCAGCCCTCTCCTACACTCCCATTTCTATAATCTCCATTCTAGTGTAGGAGTTCTTTACCTTGGTTTTGGGACCCTTAGTGGCTGATTTAAGGAAAGGTTTCAGAGGATACAGGATCCGTCTGGAATCACAGGATTTGAAGATTCTTCAGTTATGTGTCTGTACATATGGGTACGCTTATGAAAAGAGGGTGAATATTTCATGAGATTCTCAGATCCTACAGAGACCCAATCACTGCTCTCTGGTTTTGTAGGCACAGTAGACATTCAATACATGCATGTCAAATCCAAACCTAATTGCTGAATTCCACAGCTATGGCTCTGACACTTTCCTTTGGTCCTCTGCTAAGCCATGGTGCTCTTGGATGCCTCTCTGGCCCACTGATGTCCTAGTCTGCTTTGCTTAGAGGTATTTGCCACGGTGCTGCATGCAAGGAACCTCTGCCATCTGTGTATTGTGCAGCACTGGCTTGCTTGCCATTTCAGGCTTTCCTGACCCCCAGGCATCCCAGGCTCTACCTCCTGTCCCACAGGCTCGTCCCACAAGCTCATCCCACTGTCATCCCTTTGTGGGAGCAGGAGGAAGTTAAACCATTAATTCATTCTGTCCTCTTTCTAGTTATGGATATAACAGACATCATCAAGGGGAAAGCAGAGAGTGATGAAGAAAAGCAGCACTTCATTCCTTTTCATCCGTAAGACATTTGCCATTTCTTTCCATTCTATTCAGCCACATCCTTTGTCATTAAGAGCTGCTGGAGCTCAGAGGGCACTGGTTCCCTGAGTTAGTGATAGGCAGGTGGAGCCTCCCAAGGGGAGCGCTGGGTGAGAATCATTGGCTCAGTGCCCAGGCACTCAAAACCAAACAGCTTTTCACCCATTCATTCATCAGATGTTATTTATGCCACAGACATCTATTGGCAGCCTGGCAGAGGCTGGCACTGTGCTAGACGTGGAGGATGAAGTAGTGAACTAGATGGGCCCTGTCTTCATGGAGCTCACAGTATAGATGGGGAATTAAACAGATAATCAGCAAAAGATTAATGCATTAATTACAAGTGCAGCAGAAACCACAAAGCTGTGAAGCAGCAGCGTTTCAGAAGCGTGTGGCAGGGAATCCTAACCTCGCTCTCATGGATAGACATATCCGTGACTTACAAGGAGGGCAATAAGGAAGGTGAATATCCTCTCCTCTCCTGTTCCAAAAGGAGTCCTCCAGAAAGCAGGGCTCCAGTTTGAGAGCACCATCAGTACTTAATAACCCTAAGGATGGTCCAGGTAATGAGGCTAGTGACTTTGCTGAAGGCGTGTGATTACGACTTAGCAGGAGCAACTCAAGGCTTTACCCTTGCCGAGCAGATATGCATGTTGAAAGCTTTGGAATCCTGCCTTTTTAAGCATCTTCCTGGAGGATAAGAAATGGCCTCTACCTGTAGCATTGATATTCCAAAATTTCAGAGCCACATTGCTTTGTGATAAAAACTGATGTACCTCTTGATAGCATGTATATACCCTGAGCTGACACACTCAAGCTCGCTTTTCACCTGAGGCATGTGGAGGGGCTGGGGAGCTTCCTGGGGCACCTTGAAACACAAGGAGGGCACGGTGTGGACATTTCATGCTCTCTTTTCCTTTCCAGGGTTACAGCTGAGAATGACTTCCTACACAGCCTGCTGGGCAAAGTCATAGCCTCCAAGGGGGACAGTGGCGGGCAAGGTATAATGCCAGTGTGCCAGTGGGCTGAGCCTGGTCCAGCTTGGCAGCCCCTAACTCTTCAGCAAATGAGTCAAAATCCTCAACCCTGGGATGCTTAGCTTTCCTTCCAGACAGACCACTGGGAAGAATGGGAACATATGATCTATAGGGATAAGTCACATCTCCTGAAGCAAATTGGAGGCATGTCCTTGTGCCCAAAAGAAGAGAGGAATTGATACATCCTGAATGTCTCCTGTGTTCCAGGGGCATGTTAATAAGTTACCTTGTTTGATTTCATTCTTACTCCAGGCCCGTAAGATACATGGTGTCACCCTCACTTTGGGCTTAGAGAAGCAGGATAATTTGCCAGAGGCTGACACTGCTGGAAATAATTAGTGGGATTCAGACCCAGAGATCTCCTGCTCCAGATCTCCAGCCCCGTGGGCTGAGTGCCTGCATCTGTGGCTGTATGGCTGTGTTCCCAGCGATCTCCAGAAAGACAGAGGGGACAGGTGGCAGGAGGGCCGACTGAGAGAACACTTGCAAAAGTGGGCTCTTCACCGTGAGCCGTTCCTTTCCAGGCCTCTGGGTGACCATGAAGATGCTAGTGGGTGACATCATTCAGATTCGCAAGGACTATCCACACCTGGTGGACAGGACCACTGTGGTGGCCAGGAAGCTGGGCTTCCCAGAGATCATCATGCCAGGTGAGACACAGCTGCTCTGACCTTCCCCTGGGGACATAGGGGCCAATTCAGCTTGTCTAATTCATTTACCTTTTAAAGAGTCAACTCCTTCCTTTTTTACTGCCTCTCTCCATTTCTCTCCCTGAAGGTAACCACTAAAACTGATTTCTGTATATCCGAAAGCTTCTATGCATTAACAAAATAGACACACGCACCTAAATATACACACATACCCCTTTTCCCCACAGATGGGGTCATACTTTATGTTCCTTTACTTAATATACTTTATATAGTATTCTACAACTTGTTTTATCACTTAATAATTTATTGTGGGCATCATTTCTATTTTACTACACGCAGAACAGTTCCACTCTTTCTGGGAGAATATTGTCATTCTCTTATATTTTTAAGCTTTTTTTTTTTTAATATTACCAAAGGAATTCGTGTTCATTGTAAAATATTCAAATGGCATGAAAAGGTATAAAGTGAAATGTTAAAAACTCCTTCATATCTTTATCTCCAGAAGTAGCCACTACATTTTCAAATGTGTGTGTAATTTTAAAAAATGAATTTATATAATATTAAACAAAAATTATAGGAGGGCGTTGTTTTAGACTAAGTTCCTGCACCAGCCCCCAACAAACCAGACTGAAAATCAAAACGGAGTCAGCCATGCTAAAGTTTCATGGCACCAAACCTACACTAAATTGTTATCTGATCTTGCAAGAAATTGGGAGAGTGGGGAGAGATAGTGGGGGGAGACAGAGATAGAGATAGAGAGAGAGAGAGAGAAAAGAAAAAGAAAGAAAAGAGAGAAAGAGAAACAGCCTATTTTCCAGACAGGCCATTTTCAGTTTTCAATGGGCATAGCGAAGTTCCCTTTGCTTTAATTCTCACAGCAAAGGGTAACCTGAAGTAACCTGATGTTAACCAATCAGTCATTTTTCTGTTTTTCTGTTTCCCTGTTTCATCCTTATGAGAGCAATACCTTTGAAATAACCAATTCACTCTGTCTTGCTTCTACTTCCTTCAGGCCTTCTCTGTCTATAAAGCCAACCTCTTCTGCTCAGCTCTTTGGAACACTGATTCTATTTTATGGAATGAAGCATTACCCGATTCTAGAATTGCAATAGAGCCAAGTGACGTCTTTAAACTAAATTTGTTGTAATTTTGTCTTTTGACAATAGTAATAGTCTTTTGAAACTTCTCTTTTGTGTCTTAAACCTGTGTCTTGGACTTCTGTTCACGATGGCTCTCACTGACTTGCCTTTTCTTTCCACATTTTTCTGGTGATGGTCTCCTAGGGCCTGTGCTGTCATTTATTTGTCCATGCTTTACCTGAGACTTCAATTACTTGTGTATCCCCTTGTAGGATTTTCTGTTCCTTTTCTTTTCTTTTTTTTTTTTTTTTTGAGATGGGGTTTGGCTCAGGCTGAAGTGCAGAGTACACTGGTGTGACCTCGGCTCACTGCAGCCTCTGCCTCCCAGGCTCAAGCAATACTCCTACCTTAGCCTCCTGAGCAGCTGGGACCACAGGCATGTGCCACCACACTCGTCTAATTTTTTTGTATTTTTGATAGACACAGGATTTCGCCGTGTCACCCAGGCTGGTTTTGAACTCCTGAGCTCAGGCGATCTGCCCGCTTTGACCTCCCAAAGTGCTGGGATTCCAGGCATGGGCTACCTGTGTCTGGCAGATTTTCTATTTTTCTTTTTTCTTGCCTCCCTTCCTGAAGATCCTCTGCAGCTCCTTCCTAACCCTGTGTCCCTAGGACACATGGAAAGTTGCTCTGTTCTGCTTCTATATAGTAAAACATCGGCACATGTGTATGTTTAGTTGTTTTCATGGGACAGGATCAATTCAATTGGAGCTTTGCTTTGCCTTCCCTGAAGGTGTCACTAGAGGATGAAAATTAAATGATTTTTTAATGTTGAGAAAAACATGGCCAATTTGAGTGTCCCTACTTCCCTTTTTGCAGCTGATTTCCTAGCATCCCTTCATCCCCTTGTTACCTACTTCTCCAGCCTCCCTGATGAGGGAAAAATGCTTTCTCTAAGCAGTTCTGATTTTAATTAATAGCAATCCAGGTGGGGGAGCTTCTTCTCACCCTCCATCCCCTCTAGTTAGTGTCTCTTCTGCTGCAATCCACACTAACTCTTGTCTCTCTCCTTATGCCTCAGGGGATGTCAGGAACGACATCTACATTACTCTCTTACAAGGTGACTTTGACAAGTACAACAAGACCACACAGAGGAATGTGGAAGTCATCATGTGTGTGTGCGCGGAGGACGGCAAAACGCTGCCTGTAAGGGACTCGCTGCTGCTCTGGGTGACAGGGTCCCCTTCGGGGGCCTCTGCTTGTAAAGATGTACTTTTCCTCTCCGTGATTCTGTTGTCTAAATGCCAGGTGCCTTTGGGATGGTGTTGAATAATGTGATCTACATCTTTTGAGCTTGGTTAGCGCAGTGTTCCGTAATAAGACCTTGTGATATTTCCTTACACCAAAGCAGTTTTTCAATGTCTGTTCCTTTCCTTTCACAACTCCTTCTTCTACGTATGTATGTATGTATATATGTATGCATGTATATATGTATGTATGTATATATGCATGTATACATGTATGTATATATGCATGCAGTATGTATACATGTATGTATGCATACATATATGTATGTATTTTTGCTTGGTCTCAGCTTATAGGTTAGCTTTCTGCAGTTAAGATGTTCTCATGGAAACCTGAGCTGGTTTATTCAGGCAAAGTCCATGGTAAGAAAGAGGATCAATACAGTGCCTTGGGCTGGTGTGAAGGCTCAGGATGTGCTCAAAGCAGACATTCTCAACACTTAATCTAACTCCCCAGCGCTCAGACAGAAATGCTGGTGGAAAGCCTTATTTGTAAATTGGCCTCCAGAGAGCTAGCCGGGTGTATTCAGGAATGCAAAGCGCATTGCTATATTTATACAGCATATGTCCTGTCCAATATTTGTCATGTGTGTTTGTATTTGTTTGCTTGTATTTTCTTTAAGGTTGTCAGTGCCGTGCCCAGTGCGTAGGAGGGTTTTGTTTCTCGATTCCTCCTTTCAGAGTAGTTAGCTGAAAAGAAAATCAGCTCTCAGGAGAAGTTTTAGCATGGGCGAATATTCCTCTTAGGCCACTGTGAGTGATCCAATAGCCAAGTAGGGTGGGCGTGTTCATCAGAGAGGGCGTGTGAAGATGGAAGAGGCATCAGTTCTGTCCTTGGGGCCTGGAGATCAGATTGATACTTTGTACCCAAGAATAACTAACAGTCACAGGGGAATTACCAAGTATCAGGCCGTGTGATAGTATGACACATTTCCTTTATTATGCCCCATTTTACAGATAGGAAAACAAAACCTTTGTCATTTACAATAAATCGCCCAAAGCCATAACGTTAGCGTATGGCAGAGATGGGGTTTGACTGGTTCCAGGCCCTCTGAGATACTTCACAACAATGCCTGTACATGTAACAAAATTCTCCAATTTATTTCTCATTTTAAAAAATGAGGCTAATAACCACTGTTGACAAATTTGGGAAGATTCATAATCATTTTTTAAATGTGAAGAAATCCTCACAACTGCCTTTCGGTTCCTAAAGACTGGTCATGTTAATTAGTATCTATTTGAACAAAATCTAAGCATTGAACGCATCCTCCTTTTGTTGGAATCTGAAACTTTTCCAAAAAATAAAATAAGTGAGAAACACTTGGCTCAAAGGAGCATAAAGAAGCAGAGGGTTTTTATCTGAAAGGGAAATTGCAATTCCCAAATGTAGAGATCATTGCTTTGAAGTTACTTTTATCCAACTTACCTGTTGGAGAACTTTTTAACCTCAGCTTCATTTTTGAAACGTTGATACACTTACCTTCGATGCTGCCAAAGGACAAATTAAAAGACACAGTTAACAGGCAAGCAGCCATCTTATCTCCTCTCTGAACCATTCTTTCTTCCACTTTTGTCACCCTTTCAAGTCACTCTGAGCAGGCTGAGCAGATGCACTTATCAAAGATGAGTAGATAAGCAGGGATTCTGGGGGCTGGCATGGAAAGGGAACCGTGGGGCATGGTGATAATTTGTGGTTTCCTCTGTTAGGGAAATTCTGAGGGAGTTCAGTTGACTGACTATTGAAAATTGCTTAGGAAGCCTGTGGGAGGCTTTTCTTTCTTTATTTGCAGAGATAAATATTACTGCCTAATTAAGTGTCAGGCAGCACATTCAAACACTTCTGTTTGATATTGGCGGGCTCCTGTGGGAATGGTCCTCTTTAGAAATATTGATTTCTCCTCCTGCTCTAGGTGCGTGCACACTGTCTTTGGCAGGGCAGGACCAGAGGGCAGAGGAGGTTAGACCTGCCCATGGCTCCCCTTGGGGTGTCAAGGGCCTTGCTCAGGAGGGATCATACAGAGAAGTTAATGGGGTGGGCTCTGGGGTCAGGCAGACAGGGTTCAAATTGCAGCCTCCCTTCTTATTAGCTGTGTGATCTTAGGCAAGTGTATTCATGTGTAAAAAGAAATAACAACCTCTTCTCATGGGGTTGCAGGTTAAACAAAAGAGTGGGTGTTAAAACAACTGAAAGTGTACGATTGGATTGTTTGTAACACAAAGGATAAACGCTTGAGGACATGGATCCCCATTTCCATGATGGGATTATTATGCATGTATACCTGTATCAGAACATCTCATTTACTCCATAAATACACACACACACACACACACACACACACACACACACACACACACACTATGTGCCCACAAAAATTAAAAATTATAAAATTAAAATTAAAAAATTAAAAAAAAAAAAAAAACATGCTGCCGGCGCAGCAGCTCACACCTGTAATCCCAGCACTTTGGGAGGCCAAGCGGGGCAGATCACTTGAGGTCAGGAGTTTGAGATCAGCCTGGCCAAGAAGGTGAAACCTCCTCTCTACTGAAAATACAAAAATTAGCTGAGTGTGGTGGCAGGCACCTGTAATCCCAGCTACTTGGGAGGTTGAGGCACGAGAATTGCTTGAACCCTGGAGGCAGAGGTTGCAGTGAGCTGAGATCACGCCTCAGCCACTCCAGCCTGGGCGACAAAGTGATACCCTTTCTCAACAAACAAACAAAACACACCATAGGTATAAGGCACCTGGTATGCAGTAAGTACCCAGCAACAGGAAGGAGAGTCACATTCAGAGAAGGGGACAAGTGCAGGGTGAAGCCCTCTGAGGGACTTGAGGGAGTCAAACAGGCAATCCAACCAGAAGCAAGTTCTGGTGAAAGAGAAAGGCTCAGATGCTGGGCCAAGAAACCTCTGTTCTTCTGAGACCAACCAGCTTGAGGCGGTGGAGGCAGGGGAGAGGGGAAATACGGGATAGTGGTTAAGACCATGACCCCTGGGGCCAGACAGCCAGGTGCAAAGCCCAGTTCAGCCTGAATTAGTAAGAGGACGTTGAGGCAGTTACATAACCTCTCTAAGCCTGAAAGTCTCTGTCTGAAAATAGGACCAGCAATGGCACTTTGCTCTTGTGAATATCAGATGAGGTAATCTACATAATAAGTGTTCATTAAATGTAGCTATTATTATTAGAAGGGTATACTGAACTCCTGGCCTGATTCCCACCTTAGGAATGCTAATTAGCATCTTCCCATGATGTGGTCTTATGAGAGAAGAACACTGTCTTTCCTAAAGTATGTTCACCTCCCTGGGATCATCTCTTTCTCACCTGATTCCTACCAAGTAAACAGGGCATGTGTTAGGAGCCTGGATTTTCTCCTGCAGAGATGTTTCTTCCAAGGCCAAGCCAACATGAAAGCCTCCAGGCTTCCTGATCCTTACTCAGATTTTCTTCAACTGACCTAAAGTCTCCCACACCTATGAGGGGCTCTCACTGTTAATTGGGGGCCATGGGGATAGGCAATGTTGAAAATTATGGAACAGTGTTATTTGAGATATATACCATTCTATATTTTCCCTAGAACTGGGCTCAGTCCCTGGTCACAGTGCTGTCTCGGTGCACTTCCCAACACTGTTTTCCTTTTGAAGTATTGAGGGCTAGGGCACTATCTCTGGCTTTTCTCTGACTGGTACTGAGACTTTTTTCTCCAGTCTTAGGAAATCAAAAATTTTCATCACCAGTACAGTTTTGTGAGATTCAGTTGCCTGCCATACAGCAGTTTTACTTTCACCAGAGATATATGTGTAGTTTCTGATTTTGTAAGCTACATGGGATTTACTGTAACTACAGAAGCTCCAAGCCCATAAATGTCACCAAATATAAATCTTTGTAGGCTGGAAGGCATCTAGGTTCTTATAGAAGGAACACTGGATGAGTAGTTAGAAGGTCTGCGATGTAGTCTTGGCTTTGCCACTTTTTGGGCAAGTGGCTTAATCTCTCAGGGCCTCAGTTTACCCAGCTGTGAAATGGGGATGCTGACAGTAAGCATCAGAGGTGGTTATGAGGACTGAATTAAGCGAGGTGGTGTGTGTACAGGGCTTAGCGTGATGCCGGACACAAAACCCACTCTAAATGGTTAGAAAGACTTTGGAAGCATGTTTTTAGATTAGTGCCTCCGGAAGTTCTGGAAGGCTTCATCCCATGGGAAAACAAGAGAGTTGTGTGTCTTCACTCAGTTCTGGTTCATTGGTTACGCTTGTTTTTCTTTTAAAGATACATTCTGAAAGGACTACTGTGTATTCTGTTTTCAAATGGATCGATTTGGCTGCAAGTACCGTCAGTCAATATTGAAACTGAGCTCATTCCTTTTCCATACCTTGGAAGCACACAGAGAGATTTCCAGTGCGAAGGGCAAGTCTTCCTTTCCCCAGGTTTGCGTGGTTCGCCAGGGCTCATGGAGTGTCTGTATGTGGCCAGCTCTGGTGATGCAGCCTGCGGAGGATCAAGGATCTGCGGGAGAATCTGATGGAATCTTGTGAGAGGCATGACTCGCCATCAACATGCCGAGAGACACTCAGTTTGCAATTGCAGGGACTGGGGCTCCAGAACCAAATCTTATGAATCTGGCAATCTGAGGATTGAGAACTGTTTGGCCTGGTATAAAAACCATACTTAGGGCCCCTTCTGGGTAATACCAGCTTGGATCTTGTTTGGGGGCCAAAGGGCTGGAATGAACATAGAATTAGGCATTGTTATATGCGACTAGGGGATCATTCCTTGTTAGTCAGCTCCTTTCTGAACCTCTGAGGGTGATTTTTATGGCAAAGAATAAATGTCCCATTTGGGCATGTGTGCTCTGTGCTCACTCTCTGCTCAGAAAGCCCTTCCCACATTTCTGCTCTGAGCCAACTTGGAATCTTTCTTCAAGATACTCAACTGTCATTGCCTCCAAGAAATCTTCACTGATTCCTCACCTGTCCTTGTGTCCTTCCTCTCTGCCCGACAGTAGTGTGTACACGTGTCTGTCATCATGTTGCATGCTGTCATGATGTGTTCCCTAATGTTTCCTGCGCTAAACTGAGCTCACGTCAGGTTCAATATCTGAGCCATTCCCATACCCCAGTGCTCAGCGTGGAGTACCCAGAAGATGTTCTGTTATTGTGGCCTGAGCTAAGCCTCCTCCCCGAAACCCCCTCGCTCCAGACTTGTTCTCTAAGGCAGGTGCTCAGGAGTCTCTCTGAAGCCTATGCTCTCTCCTTTTGCCCAGCACTGCCCACCGCCCTGATGTGTTAGCTGTGGAAATTCATCAGGAAGAGTTGCCGCTTGGCTAATCTGAGCCTGTTTGTAAACTTTGTGCACATTCACATTTAGGAAACAAATAGGATTAATAAGACTGGCAGTGTGCAGTAACTCCAAGGCTGGTTATCTCTTACAATAAGGCAGTCACATCAATGCCCTGGTGCACCCCAGTGGTTTCCAGAATGGAAGTAATGGAATTTCTGTAGTTAAGCGCCTGTCAGTCCGGTGGCTGGGGCACTCCTGTGTAAATGTGTAATAGAGAAGGAGTCATTATGGGCACCTGGCATGAGGGCTAGGGAAGGCAGGGTTGACGTAGTCCCTAAGGCTGGTGGTGGCCTAGGGACCAAACCTGCGCAAGCACAGAAAATGGCAATTCTGTAGTGTTTTCTCTCACTTTGTCTTTCTTGGGTCAGAATGCAATTTGCGTGGGAGCAGGGGACAAGCCCATGAATGAGTATCGCTCCGTCGTGTACTATCAAGTCAAACAACCACGTTGGATGGAAACAGTCAAGGTAATAATTAATAATAATAATAATAGATGTGAACACATGTCTAGAACCAGACCCTGTTGTAAGTGCTTTATTTAAATAATTTATGTATTGCTTACAGCAGCCATGTGAGGTTTGTACTAATATTTCCTTCATTTTATAGTTGAGGAAACTGTCACAGAACAGGTAAGTAGCCTGACCATGACCACACTGCTAGGAAACATTAGAGCTGGGATTCAAACCTGAGCAGTCTGGCTCTGGGTCTGTGCCCATCACTGCAACCTGAGGGAGCAGAATACTGACTGGAGCAATTAGCATTTTTTTTTGAGACAGATTCTCACTTTGTTGCCCAGGCTAGAGTATAGTGTTACCATCTCTGCTCACTGCAACCTCTGTCTCCCGGGTTCAAGTGATTCTCCTGTCTCAGCCGCTTGAGTAGCTGGGATTACAAGTGTGCGCCACCACACCAGGCTAATTTTTGTGTTTTTAGTAGAAACGGGGTTTCACCTTGTTGGCCAGGCTGGTCTCAAACTCCTGACCTCAAATGATCTGCCCACCCTGGCCTCCCAAAGTGCTGGGATTATGGGCATGAGCCACCGTGCCCAGCCTTCTTCCTTTTAATGAGAGCAGGCAAGCAAGGCAGTTCTGCACATGGACCCTAGACCCAGAGAGTCTGGGTTCGTGTTCCAGCCCTAATGCTCACCAATGGTGTGACCTTGGGCAAGTCATTCACCTGCTCTGTGCCCTGGTTTCCTCATCTGTAAAATGGGAGCAATAGGTTGACTGTGGAAGTGGAAGGATTTAATACACATAACACTGTCAGACAAGTCCTTGGAAGAGAGTACTTATTCAGTTAATACAACTCCTGATTATACTTGGCAGTTATCTCAGTCTGCAAAACTGAACTAGATTTTCCATTCCTTCAAGATGCCCTTCAAACACTTGACCCTTGCCTGTTTTTTACCCACACCTCTACAAGGCAGTCTAATTGGTAGTGGCAGGCAGCTTTGTGCCTCTCTGTGTAGTTGGGGGGAGAAGGCAGAGGAGAGATATAGTTGTTTCAGATATCTGATGAAGTCTCCCTCCAGGTCCTTCTCATATGGCATCTCCCCGCAAAATGTTCTGTGGAATACTAAGTGGTCTTTTATTAAAATAACATTTCAGGCTAGGTACAGTGGCTCATGCCTGTAATCCCACCACTTTGGGAGGCCGAGGTGGGTAGATCACCTGAGGTCATGAGCTCGAGAGGAGCCTGGCCAACATGGTGAAGCTCTGTCTCTACTAAAAATAAATGAATAAATAAATACATAAATAAATAAGTCATGCATGGTTGCATGGGCCTGTAGTTCCAGCTACTCAGGAAGCTGAGGCACAAGAATCACTTGAACCTGGGAGGAGGAGGTTGTAGTGAGCTGAGATTGCACCACTGCACTCCAGCCTAGGCAACAGAGTGAGACTCCGTCTCAGGCTTCTCAGGGGGGAAAAAAAGAATCATACATTAAAAGTATTAAAATAACATTTCCTTATCAAATGTGAGAAACTTGAGAACAAATATAGAAGTTAAAGACTTCCTTATGTCAAGTTCTTAGAGCCCTTGAGATGTAAATGTGCTCTGCAGATCTGCAAAAGGAAATAAGGATGCAGAGCACATCCCAAAACTCATTGACTACAGAGCATTTTCCTTTTTCCTAGCGTCATATCCTGGGGTTAGGATTCTGTTAAACATATTTTAGAAATTCCTTGTTTTAACCAAAGCAGGTGGGAGGCTTGATGGATCAATGTGATTGTAAACAACATATGAGAATATATTATGTTTATCTTCATGAAATATCTAGCTAAATTCTGAGGCCAGTCATGAACATATCGGAGGGGCACAGAATGACAGAAGGAACTTCTTTGGCTCTAGGTTATAGCAGAAATCACCATCTGTAAGGTCTTAGGGTCCTTGGAGGCACCTCTCTGAATCTGAAATGACCCCCTAGCATGTGTCTGGTGGTATTGTCAGCCAGTGGAAATGGAGGCCTGGTGGGTGAGCACCCTGGTTCCCTTGATCACCCTTCCTTGGTGCAGGATGTAACCCAAATGGAATTGTCAAATAGTCCTCTTGTGGATGGTGCCCATTTCATCAAGCTGCGCTGTTCTACTCAGTGGTAAGGAGTGTCAGAGCTTGCAACCCAATGTGAGCCCATCACAGGCTGCATAATGTCTGAAAGATGCCCTTTTGGGGTAATTCCTTGACAGAAGTGACATTAACCACAAATATTCACATTACCAGATCGTCACACTAAGCAGAAAGGAATAACCTGCATTGGAATAAGGACGTGGAATCAATACAGTGAACACTGAAGCTTGATCATAGCTTCAAATATCTCCGCCTTATCATTAGCAGCATTCTTTATTCCCCCTGGGTTCTGTCTCCAAACACAAGACGTACACATGACTTCCTTTTCAGCGATAGCTATTCAAACCCCAGCAGTTCTCCACTTGTTACACATGTTATTACTTTCCTCAACGTGTCTCCCCATACCCACTGCCTTCAAATTGATGACCCTATCAACTTTGAGGTCAGAAAGTTGATGTACTAGGTTGGGTTTCTCTTCTCTGTTCTCTCTTGCACCTTGGTTATATCTCCTTGCTAGCCCTTGTCACAGGGCTGTTACACATTGCCCCTTGTGTAACATGGGACCATGAACTCTTTGAGTGTGAGGACTCTGCCTTGTATCAGCATGACCAGCACCCCACATGATTGTAGTTTCTAGTGAACATTCAACACGCAGGGAAAGGATGAATTGGACTGCAGTTACCCGTGAGGCCCTCAGTTCCTTTGCTCTGCCTGAAACATGAACAGGATGGTGGACCTCCTCAGGCTCAATTCTCATTTTCTGCAACAGAAAGTTCCCCCAAGTATACATTTGTTTCGGCATTTAATAGGCATCTGTACAGTACAAATTGTGTTCCTTTTTAAAATCAGTGTCCTTCTCTCAGGTAGCTAAGCTTCTCTGCATTGGCCTGAATCTCAGATTGCAGAGCAGCTGTGAGACTTTGGGAGGTGGCCTGCACAGAGCCAGGCTGAAAGCATCACAATCAGTGATGCCAGTGGGCCATTCACTGGACAGGGATGCCCAGGTGACCAGTGGGTGGTTGTCGTAGCTCAGTGTCCTTGGAATCAAAAGCATCTGGACATGTGTCCAATCAAGGGTGAGATGAGCCCTAGGATTTTTCCAAATATTATTGGATTAAAGCATTTTTATTAATTTGCATAAATAAGAATCCTCAAGCAACCCCCCTAACAACGATTGTTAATTTGCTAAGCCTTGCTGCAATTGCCAGAACTCCTGGAGTGTGTAAGGAAAATGTGCATTGTGCAGTTTGCAGTGCATCAAATCCTGTGCTAAAGTTATGTGACTTTTATATCAATTTGGGGAGACTCATTTTTCCTCACTATAATTTACAGACCTCTTTTCATTGGCTGGGAATGCAATTTGCCCAATGGATTACATTTGGTACTTTATTTTCTCTTCATAGCTAGTTCTTATGTAATTTATTTACAGTTCATCAGGCTTGATGGATGGGTTGTAAATCAGCAGGCAGCTCTCTCAGTTAAATGGTCAGGCTGCTGTGGAATAGTGGGGTGCAGTGGGGAGGGTCCTTTAACTCATTGTGTTCTGAGCTCTGGTTTCTGTCTGTTGAGGTGGCTGTCCCTATTGAAGACATGCAGAGGATCCATCTGCGATTCATGTTTCGACATCGGTCATCTCTGGAATGTGAGTACCATACTGAATGGCATCTCTGCACCTCCCTCTAAGAGGAGAAGAATGGAATAGCTGGGTGGCCCACGTATCATTTTCTTTCTTGACCCCACAATGCTATTTCCAGCTAAAGATAAAGGAGAAAAGAACTTTGCCATGTCCTATGTGAAGCTGATGAAAGAAGATGGGACTACTCTACACGATGGATTCCATGACTTGGTTGTCCTCAAGGTACCATGAGTTGGAAGGAGCTCTGCACTGAGGGGGGTGCGGGAAGCAAGAGGGTGATGGCAAAATTGCTTAGTGGTCAACAGCAGGGACCCCAGAATCACACACACCAGGGTTTACCAACTTTGTGGCCTCTTACAAAATCTTGACTTCTTTGGGCCTCTGCTTCCTCATCTTTGTGCCCTCAGTGAATAATTGTGAGAATTATGAGACAGCACATGTAAACATGGCAGTGATGAGTACGTGGAAGAACTCAATACATGGAAAAGGTTATTGTTATGTACAGAAAGGTTATCGTTATGACTGTTATGTACTCTTGATTCTGTAAGGACCTCTGTGGCATGTGTAGAGGACATACAATAAACATTTGAGAGATGCTGCATTGTAGCTAATGGAAAAATATTAAAACCTGCGGTCCTGATCGTGTTGCTGCTGATTAAACCTGTACTCATCTCGCATGTCTTCCTGAGTCTCAGTTTCTTTTTTCTTAAGCAGGTATAGCAATATTTATGACAACCCACTAGGATGACCCATGCAAAAGGGCCATCTAAACTATAAAGGGAGTGCAGATGTCCGCTATTTTTATTTTTACATTATGAGACTTGGACTGTTTTTGAGACGTGGAGAAGTGTTAGTCTGGTTTTACCTACTGCTTTCCCACATGCCCTCTTATGACAACAGAATACATCTACTAGCATCTGGCTGGAGGCAAGTGTATGGCTGTGAGGTAGGGCAAGGTTGAGTAGCCAGCACATGGATCACACCATTGCCCTTGGCTTTCTTAGCCTTGTAGGCTGAAATTGCCCTTTTGCCTGTGGGATGAATGGCAAACACAGCCTCATTAAGGCTTCATCTCATGGTACTCTTGTACTCTTCTCTGAGTCTCTCTGACTTTCCCAGAAAACCCCCTTTCTTCTGTACAGCCTTTGTTTTCTCATTTATCACACATAGAGTTCTTGGCTTGAAAGCCCTTCTTCCCTGACAGAATGTGAACTCCATTTTCTTTTACCCCCATTAGGTCCCAGTTTCCTTGACTGATGATAATAATAGTATCTGCTTCATATGATTGTTACGAGGCTTAAATGAAATGAACCAAGGCATATAAAACACTTGGTACCACTCCTGGTGTGGAGTAAGATAACTATTATCTTCTGTAATGCCTACCTCTAGTCATTCATTTTAGCATGCCAAGGCACTTATGTGCCTATCACTCTGCTATGCATTCTATATGCATTATTCTATATTATTTGCTCAGGTATTCTAGGAAGTAGGGATGATGATTATCTTCAGTTTACTAATGAAAAATAAAATGAGACACCAAGAGGCAAAATAATGTATTCAAGAAAGCATAGACCTGTGAATGGCAAAACAGGGTCCAGATCCCAGCACATTCTTACTTAGTGCCTTTGCCATTAAATTCCTCTTTAAGCTAGATTCCTTATTTTGCTGTTGAGCATATATTATGATCTCAAAAAAGGATGAATTAAAATGGACTGTCTGGGAATTTTCGATTCCATTTTTATTTCACCATTAATGAGGTTCAGAGAGCTTTCACCTGGTGGATCAACTCCCTTTCCATTAGTGTGTCTTTAAATTCTTACCTATATTGTGGAAAAACAGCCCTGCCTCACAAGCCAATGTCTATTGCATCTCTGATGATTTTCTTCACTCTTTATGACTCTCTTCACTTCACAATGTCTAATTTATCTGCTGCAAACTCTGTGTAGCATTGGGCATGAAGCCTTGGCTTTGGACAGTAACCAAGTGTTGTTTCCAGGGGGACAGCAAGAAGATGGAGGATGCCAGTGCATACCTGACCCTTCCTTCTTATCGACACCATGTGGAAAACAAGGGGGCCACGCTGAGCAGGAGCTCCAGCAGCGTCGGGGGGCTTTCTGTCAGCTCCCGGGATGTGTTCTCCATTTCCACCCTGGTGTGCTCCACCAAGCTCACTCAGAATGGTAATGGGGTCATCAAGAATTGTGTCTGTGGGGAGTGTGTGTATCCGTGTGTGTGTGCCCGTATGCATGTGCTTGCAGGCCCAAGAAGGTCCTGATATGGACAGTTAGGCCAGTAATGATACTTCTGAATGTCTGGACTCTATTTTAGTGGGCTTGCTGGGTTTGCTGAAGTGGCGTATGAAGCCTCAACTGCTACAGGAGAATTTAGAAAAGTTGAAGATTGTGGATGGAGAGGAAGTGGTGAAGGTCAGTGGGGCTTCATTTTGTTTTTATTCTTACACTAGTGACAGAACACTCCATGTGGGTGGCTTCAGGGGAGAAACAAGGTATTGAAGGACATGGGGAAACTTTTCTTCCAACAATGGGACACATTCTCCCAAGTTGCCTTGAGGAATCTTTATTGGGAAATCCAGGGGAGTGACTTGGTTCAATGGCACTGAATGTTGGGTGCCAGAAAACAATGGTTATGCTCAATCTCTGGAAATAGATGAGCCTGGGTGTAAATCCCAGCTCTCCCACTTGCCAACTTTATGTGATAATATAAATGTGACATAGTTCTCAGGACTGTTATGAACATTCAAGGTGATAATATTTAAAACTTACTCAATAGTCTCTTACACATAGTACACAACAATTAAACCAAAGCATATAAAACAAAGTTCAATCAATGGTAATTATTAATTATTTTTGTTGTCATATGTTGATATATATGTATATGCATATATATGTATGTATGTGTGTGAGCATACATATATACGTGTGTGTGTGTGTATATATATATAGTAGTATGATCTCTTAGTACTACCCACACATCATTGTTAGAAATAAAAAGTATTCTTGGTTTCTGCTGCTTGGAGAGCATTATGTATTAAAGATGAGAAAGGGAAAGACATCAGGGCTTACATTTTAAGTGAACTAAGCAGAAAACAATGCAAATGTCAGATGTATTATTGCATCCACATGGTAGTGGAGAATAGAAAGTGTCTGAAGTGCAAATCTAATTAAAGCAACCCTTCTCTCCAGCCTTATGAATTGGGACAAATGTTTCCCAATGGTCCTGGAGATCTTGTTTCCATGATACAGTTAGAAATTCCAAGATTAAACATCTTTATATGGCAGCTATGTGTTTTGAAGGATTATAGGAAATATTGACCCATCCCTTAGGAGGGAGGAAAATCAAGTTTTATTTAATTGCCTCTACCTGGAGAAGCAGTGGTAGAATTTCCAGATGCTGTAAATGTATACCACTTCCCATCTATGTCGTTCAGCAATGGCAGAGTAACTCCCCAAGACACCACTTTTATAAAGTCTATAGCCTTTTGGTAGCTTGGAGAAGTCATGGAAGAAATGAGACTTTTGTTGTCTTCCTCTTGCATTTTTTTTTTTAAAGTTTGTTATATAAATATGATATACATATGATGAAATAGATACAGAGCAGTTATCTTAAGAGTATAGCATAATGGATTTTTACACACATACACACCATGTGTACTCACCACCCAGAAGAAGATACAGGCCATTTTTAGCATTATAGTAGATTCCCTCATACCCCTTCTCAGCTAGTGGTCCCCTAGGGTAATCACTGTCCTGTCTACCATCATCGTCGATGGGTTTTTGCCTACTCTCGAATTTCATAAGAATGGAGTAGTGAAGAGTGTACTTTCTCTGCCTCATGTATTTTACTGAATATAATGCTTGTGAGAATCATCCTCATTGCTGCCTGTGGAAGTAGTTTGCACTTTAGTCCAGCTGTGTAGTATTCTCTAGTGTGAAAATGCCACCATCTGTGCATCCATTCTGCTGTTGATGGGCAGTTGGGTTCCTCAAACTTCTGGCTGTCATGAGTAAAACTAGTCTAGACCTTTTGAGCATGACATGTGGGGGATGTGTGCTCTCATTCTCTTGTAGACACTCAGGAGTGGGATTGCTGGGTCACGTGCACTTTGTCTTGTTTCTGAAATAGTGCAACCTTCGTTATTTCTTCCAGTTTCTCCAGGATACTCTGGATGCCCTCTTCAACATCATGATGGAGCATTCTCAAAGTGATGAATATGACATCCTCGTCTTTGATGCCTTGGTAAGAGAGAGGGGAAAAGTGTCTAGTGACAACAGGCATTAATGTGTGTCTTACTGTGAAAATACTGAGAACTCGTGGCCCTCATGGCCTTTTTCATGAATTCTTTGGAGGTGTTGTAATATTTGGCAACAAGACCAATAATGAGCTGCTGTTTCCTTTTGCTTCTTGCCAGTTCATTTGAAAGCATGAGGCATGGTGGGTGAAAGGGGAATTTTAAATGCTGATGTCAGATTGACGCTGGCTGAAGATACATGAGGCTGGATACTGTAAATGATTGCCTCTGCTTTCCATCAATGTTGGGAGCTGGTCCCTGGCTAGGTTGTAAAGCACCCAAAATGTTTCCTAGCTTTCCTTTCACCTTTTTCTCCCCATTTCCTCCAACTCGCTAATCATTACATTTCTCCTACCCACCCAGAACTTTTCATGGTGCTATACCATCCAGATCTTCTTAGTCCTCCCCTATGGTCTTTTTGTCCTCTCCCTATCTCAACTCAGATTTTCTCAAAATAAACATAAGAAACATCTGCATTAGGGAATCAGTGCCCAGCAAAGTTTTTATGTGTTAACCCCTCGTGTCATGGATATTTGCATTTTTAAAGAGGTTACTGAGAGACAATGGTGGCTTAATCAAGTGCTTCCTCAGAGAGTACCCTAGAATGCCAGCTCTCAGAAAAGATGTTTCATGACAAATACATGCTTTGATTAATTAATTTAGGGAAATGTTGAATGTTGCATGACCCTTTTAGAGATTCACAATGTACAGAAGTATATTAAAGATTCTAAAAAGTTTTGCAATAAGGAAGACAGTCTGATAATGATAACCTGATATTTCTCAAAACTTATTTGACCGTGAAATCCTTTTCATCTTAGAACACCCTGCAGCACACTTCATGAAACGCTTTTTTGGGAAGATGCTACCTTAATAAAGAGGACTCATTATGTATTAGTGAGCTAATTCCTGGGCAAAGGATTTTAATGGGGGTTAAATTATGCCAGGTAAAGATGGCTTCCTGCCCTGGGTTTGCCCTGAAAATACTGCTGCCTTGCATCTTCCTCAGATTTACATAATAGGACTCATTGCAGACCGGAAATTTCAGCATTTCAACACTGTTCTGGAGGCTTACATCCAACAGCATTTCAGTGCAACCTTGGCTTACAAGTAAGTAATTGTGCACCTGGGGACTTCTTGTCTACTACCTTCTTGCCCTGCCAGGATGCCTAGGGCACAAGAACTTGAGTAATTTTCTTTTGTCACTAATCTGAGGGAGCTCTTCATTCTCTATGCTTGGGTTATTTGGATATCATTAAAAATGTGGAATACCCATAGGTTTGGATGAATGCCTTATGGTTGCAGTGGTACCTGGAACTGCTTATTCATCCATTCAGCTTGTGTGCTCTCATTTCTTGAGTGGACACCAGGACTTAAAGGCTACAGAGAAGACCAGGCATGGTGGCTCACACCTGTAATCCCAGCACTTTGGGAGGCCAAGCTAGGCAGATCACCTGAGGTCAGGAGTTGGAGACCAGCCTGGCCAACATGGTGAAACCTTGTCTCTACTAAAAATACAAAAATTAGCATGGTGGTGGGAGCCT